>NW_024962262.1:67383-114497 GCF_019238085.1 Lagopus leucura
TCTTTTCTTTTCTTTTCTTTTCTTTTCTTTTCTTTTCTTTTCTTTTCATCCAAGTGGCTGCCACAGCCAATGACCTCCTAATGCTTCTTGAGAGAAAATATCTCCAATCAGAAATTCACCAAAATGTGGTAAACTTGTCTTACGAGAATCAGTCCAACTTCTACAGCAGTTTTTGATTTTGGTAATTCAGTGTTTGCATCTAAAAAGTGTTTTCCATGGGAAATTCCTAACTACCACTAGCCAGACATCTGGAATATTACTTAGAGGCATTTGTATCTGAAATGAGTGCTAAACCGTGAGAATCAGAGCAGTGACCTTAAACCTAACCCCACAGTCCAGCTGCACATCCTGTGGCCACAAATCTCATGTAGGAACTAAGTCTTGAAACCATCGCCAATATTCCATGTGTATGTACTTACATTAAGAGGTGCAGGTGAAGAAATTATCTGCTCCTTGTGAGGCACTGGGACAAAATTATGAGCTACAAACAGCCATCAAAGCAAGGTTCTGTCTGCCTTAGCAAACAGGCTATATCACTGAATTACAGAAACACATGGGTTAAACCCAAATTCTGTGAATAAGAAAGAATTGTGAAAATGTAGTAGTCACTCTGAATTAATAAACAATGGAAAAGTCCACACAGTGCCCCGGGTACACACCCTGGCTTTTACGAGTGTGATTTATTTTTGCCATGGAGACAAGAGTAGACAGAATAAGGCTTTCTGCTTTCTGCTCTCCCATTCTCCTGGGAGAACACTGTCAGAGAAAGCATCGCATGAGAAGAATGCCCAAGTCCAAAGACAAATCTTCTTCCAGCAATCATCACATTATTAATTAGCTCATCACTAATCACCACTCATCTTTCAGGTCTTCCTCCCAGCAGTCAGAAGAAGAGCATATTCATAGCCTTCTAATTAATTAAATTTGGGCTTACATCTCGTTGCCAATGCTAATATCAAGCTTCTGTACCCTGCAATTTTATGCACAGCAGGCAGATCCTCATGTTGTGCAGGATCAAACCCTGGAAGCTTTGGAAGCCTACCTTTACCAGCTACCAGGATTTCACTCTGGTACCCAATGAAAACAAGAAATGCATGCTATCTGAAACAATAACCAACCCTCTGGACAACATCCCTCTTCCCAGAATAAACAGCTAACAAAATTTCCAGACCAACATGATAAAATCCCTTCCAAAGAATAAAAGTTGAAAATAGTGGGTGTGGCTTTAGTAATAATGATAAAGATTATTATTAAATCAGACAAAAGGAAGCACTTGAGTAAAAATGATTGGAGGGCCGAGGAAGGTTTGAATTTTCCCTTAAGGCAGCCTAACAAAACCTACAATTTCCCAGAAGCCTACAGAGATGTGCTGTAATTCAGATCTGCTCCTCTCACTTTGCTTTTCCAAAGGAAGGTATGGCATCAGGAATGCTCCTCAAGTCCGAGGAACTGACTTTGGATCATCATCTCTCAAGCACTCTCTCAAGAAAAAGCACCAAGATTTTCCTTGAGACATGCAGCTCTGAAGGACAACCAAAGGAGACACACTGCCCAGATGTTGGTAAGCCTGTCAAACTAAACACCTTTGTGTGGACTTGTTCACCAATTTTTAGTCAAAATCTCTCTGAATTAATGTCTTTATTTTGTGGAACTGTTTTGGATTTTTTTCTTTTAACACAATCAAATTTCTTATTTGCAGTTATCCATCCTGAAGTGGGGCATTCTATTCCTCCCCAGGGCTGATTCAGGCATTGGGTACAAGGCAAAGTTGCTAGGAGACAGCAGACGGAGCTAGAAGCATCACCGCAAGCACAGCTCCTCACACTGCTGATGGGAACGCCTGCATCAGCAGTCATCCTTTCAACAACTTAAAACAAAACAGACAGCCTGTTACTGCTTACATAAAGATGCACATTCGGCGAGGACCACTGCATTGCTATAACGCTCACATGCCACAGTCTAAATTAAAACAAGGCAAGACACACTGATTACATTTACTGATGTACTCTCCTTCACATTACGTTTGGGAATGGCTGCTTTGTTTAGAAACTAATAAAAAGCATGCATTCAAGCAAACCACAGCATTTTCATTCGACTTGTGTTCAAGCCCAACTGCCTTATTACCATAATGCAAGAGGGGATAATTAAGGAGTAGGCAGAAGAAGCTACAGGCGCTAAGATTCATTGCCCATTACCATGTGTCATGTCTCACCATGGACATGAGCCATTACAACACACAGAGCCTTTTTTCCTCTTCAGTATGCTTACTCAGAGCCACACCTCACGCTTATTAATATTTACCACTTAGCATGCAAAGATTAGAGGCTGATAAGAATCAGACTTTCACTGTTCTAGTCATCACGAACGGGTATTTAATTAGACAACACATCAGAACTAATGCAGCGATATGGCTGTAAAGTCTGATGGCTTAGGCTTGCTGCAGAAATGTTTCACTTGCAAAACAGTCACCTGCTCTGTCCATACAGGAAGCTAAAATATAGAAGGCCTGATATCATCTAAAATGTGAATGGGAAGCCCGTGACCAAACAAGATTTGAAACATGTCAGTTCAGCTCCCTTCTCTGGCATTATCCATACTCCTGCAATCTCGTTAGCTCTCAGAGGTAAGGGTATTTGTCACGCTTATCTGACAAATATTCATTCAAATATTTTATTATGAAGTAACCACTGAAAGTATGTCAGATGAACACAGAATAAAATAGCTATATTTTCTCCATTTACAGAGTAAGAGTAACAAGTTTTGATGCATTTGCCTACACTGCCAGAATTCAAAATTAGATGAGGTTAATCCCACCCTTGATATGAAATGCTCCCTCAGCTGTGCTGCCTTTCCTTCGCTGGCTGATAGATAAAAGACAGGCTTTGTGTTGAGAGCATTAGTACCAGCCTGCATTGTTTGAGTGCAGCTCATAAATCCAATAAGAAAACAGGTTTGATAATGCACATTTGAAAGTTACAAGCTGCAAATACATCAAGCACCGTATCTTGATAACAAAGCATTATGCCGAGGACCGGTCTATGTGCCCTGTAATCCCAACTGAATATAGGGTCTCATCTACCTTACCTGAAAGTTAATTAATCCAGTTGAAACCAATTTCAGCTGGAAAACCTCCTGCACTACTCTACTTGGATTATGTCATCACTAGCAGGTAAGAAAACAGAAAACTGAGTTTTCTGACTGAAGTGTTTACAGGCCTAGTTCTCCCAGTATTGTTAACAAAACTTTGAAAGATGCATGACATTTTTGAGCTGCAGTGGAACATCTTCCAAAACATGTATGAATTACCATGATAAGGCCTAATCTTCTTCATGTTTTAGACAGAAATACCTGTGCACAACAAATCTACATAACTGCAGTTAATTTCAGCAGCTTCATGTAAACCATTCATTTGTCCTCAGTGTGTTCCCAGTTCTGTATCTGTTCATGACCTCGCTATGACCACCTTCATGCACTGAAAAAAGAAGCTGACAGTCTTTGAGAATAACCCCTCGGGAAAACATCATTAGCCAAAACCAGGTATGATCTGCCAGCTCAGACCGTTTAACAACAAACTGCAAAGGAAGCCTTTCTTGCCTTCGGGATGCACACTGCCTGAATAATTGGGCAGGACTTAAAAAGGGATGCCTCTGATAATATATTATGGGTTTAAACACATTAAATGAGATACATATTGTGACCTTTACTTCTAAAGGTCTACGCTCTGGACAATTCTTCTTACAGCATCATCTCTAGCTATTAAAATTAATATACTTCCACTTTATCTAAAGAGATAGAGTATGATAAATATTGAACATTCAAGTAATGCTCACTTAAATGCAGAAGGCAATTTTAAATCAATATTTTCAAACTACAGTCATAGGGCACTACGTTTAATTAGTGGCACAGAAGCAAAATCAAATCAGAGCTTCCTGACTAAAAAGCATTTTGCTGAAAGGGTATATAACCAGTTCTACACGTAGTGTGTGAGCCAAAAGCCCTTCCTTTTACTAAGGCCCTTAAATTAATGGGATTTTGCCTCAAATAGAAGTAAGAAAATATTGTACAGGGACCTGGAGCTTCCATTGCTTACATGAGAGCAATCAGTCCATTTTCTGTTACAAATATTTATTTCAGAAAGAGGAGACTGCTACAGCACTGACAACAGGACTTGTGCAGACTGCTATAATATAGCCCCCTCTCTCTTTCTGTCAAGATTTTTCATTACTGTGCAAATCACATTTCATTGGAGTTGCTATAAGGAGTGCAGGCACAGGGTCTCCATTCTGGTAAGCATTTCTTCTGCCTTTGGCAGCTGCACACTACAGTGCCCTCAGCAGCATGCCATGCGCTCTGATCCACAGGGTGAGACCAGGGATATAAAACAGACATGCCTCATGCACCTTGCCACCATCCTGAGGTCCATCACTGCTTTCTAGTCAGGTAGTCTAGGTATCGCTCTAAGGAGCAGGCTCTTCAGAACGTGCAGAATGAATACTGATAACTGTAAACCCAGACAATAACTTTCATTTGATTGCCTGCTAATACTAAAAATCCGATCCTTAATTCCCACTTATGTAGTATAGTCTTTTTCATTCCATCATTTACTTTTTCTCCCTGACTTTCTGAGTCTATTTCTGAGGTTGTCAGTGTCACTCAGGAAGATGTCAATAAGCTGCTATCACAGGGGTGATCACTTCAAGCAGTACAAAAAGCAAACATTTGAATTCAGTCCCGAGATGACAACAAAATATATTCATCAAAGTAATTTAGAAAATATATGTATTCCATAAACTATAATCATGAAGTCAGAGATGTCTAATTGAGTAATCGTCAAATAAAAAGCACTGCATATCATAATTACAGTTGGGTTTCCCCAGAGCTGAAATCTCTGCAAGCAAGACAACCCAGAAACATGTGTAACTTAAGTCTGCCTAAAAGACATTGCCTTCTGCAATAAAGAGCCATCTTCAGTGTGCGTCACTGCCAATCGCACCCTACAAAGCTGGCGGTAATTTCTGAACTCTATTTCCAGTGCTGATCTGCAATAGCTTCAATAAGACTATGTCTCTGGAAGAGAAATCCACTGCAAACACCAAGGAGATGTTAGCATGCTTGCTTCTTTTTCGAAGACGCTTTCAAAACAGAGTAACCATGTGGTAACAGTCAGCCAGTTAACAGAAATCAAAATTCAAGTCACTGTGGTGTCATTTATTATATAAAGTGGCTGGGAATAATTTCCTCTTATTCAATCAATGCTTGTAAGCCAGATTCTAGGGGGAGGAATCACAACACTGTTGTTTACTCCTGAGATCAGAGGGACTCTTATATTTAGGAATTATGTTTTGAAAACTTGTCTCAGAGGAATGAAGGCCACAGCTGATCCCGGCAAAAAAAGGTTTGGGTATGAGGATAACTGCTCTCTGATTTCAAGCTCTCCAACATCCAAACACTGATATAGGATATTCAACCTGAGAAAACAAAAGCTACTTTTAGCATTCTGTATTCAACACATTTGGCAATGACTCAAGGAATGTAAATTTGTAATACAAATTTCTGATAAGAATTAGAGTCAAAATGTGGTCAAAATACTGTGCTTGTTTTGTCACGCACACCAACAGGACCAGTTCAAAGTAACCACATTACAATACATTACAGTTCCTCATTGAGAAGTCATGCCACTTCACATCTTCTAGTTTGCACAGTGTACTTCATGAATGTTCATGAATATATGAAATATTTTGTGGAAATGCCTTATAGCAAAGGATATGAAACAATTAGACTCTTATTAATGGCATGGAGCCGAATCCATTTTTATAAACATGTAGGGGATCTGTAAACTTCAGGTGGATGATGTACGTGATGTATTTGTTAGTAAAAATCTGTGGCACGATGAGCACCTTCAAAGCTTTGTACATAAGAAACTAATAAAAAAAAGAGATCACTCCATGCTACGCAGCATTGGCTGGAAGTTAATCATGCCAATTTGATTTAGGAGTAATGCATCCACATTTAGCTGCAATGATAACTGACATAACTACTAAGAAGACTACACATTCTTTGCCATTTGTAGGAGGGTTCATCTGACAGTGAAGAAGCTTACAATGTAAATACCCAAATTTAGGTTAGGTCTACAAAATTCCCATACAGACAACTGAAGAAAAAAAAAAAAACACATTTTGAGGGTGTGATTCACCTCACCCCTGTGCAGATACATAAACTAGGACAAATTAGAGCTGACTTCTGTAAAAGCCCTTATTCCTATAGTTTTACAGGGTATATACACAGGAGAGATGAATCCTTAAAATCAAATCAACACTGGAATTCAACAGCATTCGGATAATGTCTCAGATGTTGCATTTGAATTCTAGGTGGTCCTACGTGGAGCCAGAAATTGGATTCAATCTTCCTTGTGGTTTCCTTCCACCTGAGGTTATTTTATGATTCTATGCCTCTATATACTTTCTTAAGCGTAAATTAGCAGTCTCAGTACAAAGGCAACAATAAAAGGCTTTTTGTCACTCTGGTTGGTATCACTGGTCCTCCTGCCTTGAAGTCACACTTAAAACTGAAAACAGGATAATTAACATCCACTGAGGACCTTCTCAGCACCTCTATTTTCAATATAAGTTATAACAAACTGACAGTTTTTCTTCTGAATTCAAAAGGAAACTCATTAGGACTTTTTGAATATATGCAGCTGTTCCTAGCATTTTCTTCTTTACAAGCATCTTTCTCATGCATTGTCTTTATGGTCTTTCTTTTATAGGTTTTCTTACAAAGTCACTGAAATGATAATTTTTCTTAAAAAAAAAAAAAAAAAAGTAGTAATGAAAACATTCACTGTGACTTTAAGAGTAAAACAAACATTTAAAATTTCCCTATGATTGCAAGAATTATTTATAGAGTATAAAGATAGAAAGGATCTGGAAGGCAGATCTCCAGCATGTGACGGTGAAGCTAGACTGTATTGATCATCTATATTCACTGAAAAAATAGAGAACTTATCAAACAACCTGGAAAAACTATTTTGTACTGTGTTAGTGAACACCAATCTGAAACAGTTCTGAATCAAAACTGAAAACCAAAAACATCTTCTGGTATCTTCAGAAAATATTTGTCTTCTAATGCTAATTCTGAGTTCAATAAAAGACTTTGTGAAGCTTTTACAAAATTATTCTTCAGTATCCATAATCCAAGGTACTTTCATGGAAAGTTAGGCTTTTAAATAAGTGGCCATTTTATGGTAAATAAATAGATATTTCACAATTTTAAAGAAAAATTTCATCAGAAGCATGAGTACCAAAAAATACAAATATTTCATCCTTATATTTTCATTTGAATATTGTGTTGCTATATTTCCTGGAGTTTTTAGATTAGCTGTCCATGCTCTCCTTCTTGGGCATGGCAACACATCTGGATTAAATCTCTCTTGATTCACCACATACAAAGACTTCAAGAAATATAATTCAAGGTATCATTTAGTAGAGATGAGTTTGAACTCAAGAATATATAATTTTACTACTCAAGGATCATCACAGATTTATTATTTTTTCAAAACCATTTATTTTCTGACAGGTTTTAAAACCAAAGAGTTGTTTTAGAAATTCATAACACAATCCCCTCCCAGAAAAAGAGAAAAATAATAATAATCCATGTTTTCAAGCCTCCCTTTTTAGCACATAAAAGGAATCACAGTTTGCAAAGTGTAATTCAACCAAGATGTAAATCCTATGGGAACTCTGTCCAGCCTTCTCATCTAGCTACATATGACTTTTGTTATTGGCTTTAGACAGAGTTGAATAATTGTTCTAAATAATCTCCCCATTTTCTTTGAAAATAAAAAGAACAATTTAACCAAAACCAGGAGTGAGTAAAATGAAGGCAATATGTAAACTGAGCCTTGCATAGGAAAGACATGTATCTATCCCCATGGACTCTGTTTCCTGCTGAATTTCCATTTTGTACCTAAATGTTATCCACGTCACGTGTCAGTGGCTACAAGGTTGTTGTAAGACCAAAAGATGCAGAATGGCAGAGAGAACCTTCAAAAAAGTACAAAAGGACACACTTTCCACCTCCTGCTGCCTCCTGTACCAGTCTAGGAAAAAGAACTGGTGGTGCGTGGGAAGGAAGAACAGTGTCACCAAGAGCCAGCAGTCCCCACACCATTGTATTCAGGTCAACAACTTTTTGGAAAAAAAGATGTGCCCCTTAGAGCCACAGAACTATCTGAGTGCATCTATAGCAGAGCTGAAGTTCTGGAGCCTACTTCTGAAATGAAGTTTTTAAATGCCATTCCATGTGTTAGCTTGCAGCATGGCACAGTCCTGGAGCACGTGAATCATCTCCTTCTCACACTAACTGAACTGGAAGTCTCTAGCAGTGCACCTAGTGCCACAAATAGACTTTCAATGCATATAACAAAGTGACAGCTAACACAAAGCAGACCCCCACACCAGCAAAATGTGCATTATGTGGATGTTAAGTTATGTGCTGCGCTTAAAAAACTAGGCACGAATGTTGATGGGGACCACTGAAATATATAAAGTCATATCTTGCAGTAATTTTTAATTCTTGCAGTAGACTTCTACTGACAGAATATAGTGGAGTTAATCAGGCCGATGTACCACTGATGAACTGAGAAGAAAGAGCAAATGATTTACCTTAATAGGGCTCCCATCTGGAGTGAGAACCTCTTCTGATAGCTCCATCATCTTAAGTGCCATCAAGGCAATGGCTTTAGCGTGGCTAAGGCTTTTCTTGTGGAGCCCTGCTGCGACGCAGTACGCATCACCTATTGTTTCCACCTGCAGCAATCAGACAAATCAAATGTTAAAGTAAGATAATGAGAAGAGATAACTACCATTAGTTATCTGCAATTAAATAGCATTGCTTAAAAACATGTGAGCAAAACATCCATAAAATAAGCAGATAGACAGCAGAGCATAATTAACTTAAGTTTGCAAACAGGTGCAGTCAAAATCTGACATGTGATGGCATAGCGGTTTGTCAATATTACAACCAAAGAAGATCACTACATCTAAAACAATGTATGCCATCAGCTGAGATATGACATTTTCCCACAGCAGTAATGAAGAAAACTCTATTATCGTAAGTGAGAAATTGCTTGCAGCTTTGGCACTATCTTGGTTGAGTTTGCTGTTTGGTAAGAGCAGTTCTACATGATTATAATTCATAATTATTATCTGCTCTGCTAGAAAAGTACATTAAGAAGAGAATTAGAAGAAGCAAAATGTCACCATAAAAAACAGTGAAGAGTCTATGACTGCTCATTAGGAGGCAGCTCATCCTGGTATAGGGGAGAATTTAAAAATAGATGTTACTGCTACAGACTTTTGACTGCATCTGTCTCTGTTATTTTCAAATGAGAAACGTTGCCTCTCTCTCTTCAGCACAGGCTGAGAGTGAACTCCCTGCCTTCAGGCATCAAGTGCAGCAGGCGGTTCCCTCTGGTCTTTTCAGACAGGACTTCTTTATCTCTCATCCTTTATTTTCTTTAAAGAAAGCTGTCCCTCAGGAGGAAGCAGGAGCAAAAGAAATTACGAAAGCCCTCTGGCTCTGGTTGAAGGCAGCACTGAAGCCCTTGAGTTTTGCAGTTTTATTGACAGCATTGTGATTTCTAGTCTGCCTACGCTCACATCTGCATCATATTCTGCACAAAGCCCATTAACACATGCCCAAGCAGACTAAGCCCTCAAGGCTTCTTGCTAATCCAACTTGGCTTTCACCCTGCACCCAACACTACAGGAATGGCAGAAAAAAGCTTCATCAAAAGTTGGCATGAGAAGAGAGAAGATATTGAGCAAGGAGTTATTCAACAAAAAAATACAGATGATTCTTCTTTCTGCATGGACTCTGCCAATAGTGGACCTTCTTAGATTAATTTTCAGTGCAGAGAAACAGAATTAAAGTAATTGCCTCAAAAAGTAAGCATTATATGTAAACATATCCAGAGCAGGAATCTAGAACAGCAGTATGAGCAAATGCCTCCCACCATCAGACATGAAGAAGCTGTTACTAGCCCATTGCCAAGCTCAACTCTTTAGGATTTCCTGGTGATTGTACAGGAGGATACACAGCAATGACTTGGGGTTTCTTGTGAGCTGACGATGAACAGATGGTCAAAAGTTTTCAGCTACAGAAGGAAGAATTTCTAGCCATTAACTGACATCCTGACCTACTGTTATCTGTTCTTCAATTATTGCTGATTTAGGCTCACTTGTGTCTGTTTCACTGAGTTTTTCATTTGCTGGGGACTAATATATAGCTCAAACAGAAAAGAAAGAAGGTTGAATTAAGATGTCAAAATTATTTCAATTTATAAAAATATGATATATAATTTTTATGTTCAATTAACAATAAAAGAAGCTAGGAATCATCACAGCTACTTACACAGCTACACAAAAGCCTTCTCTAACTCTTTCTGTAATTCCTTGAAAATTTTTTGAAAACGTCCAAAAGATTTTCAGTCAGGCCCACAGCAAACCAGAGATTAATGTTCATAATTAATTGATGTAGTTGTATGTACTCTATAATTCAGAATCTGTTTCTTGATAAATATCCTCAGACTGCTAAACACTGTAGAGTGACAATAAGTAAGACTCCCTGCAGATACAGTATGTCTACTACAGGCATGAACAGTACTTTTTATAGAGGTTGAGCTCTACAGTAATTGTCCTGCAGTCACTTACTTACTCTTAATTTGAATGGATTTTAGTTGGAATATGATTTCCAGACGGAAGAGAAGCCCAGAAGACAGAATATAATATCTGAAGTATGGTAACTGGAGAACAGAGGTTAATAAACTACCTCTGGAGCAACACCAGCAGGTTTCTTCTAAGTACAAGGAGCTACAGTTTCTGCTCTGCTACTTAACTGAAAAAATGGAATGATGTCCCCCTGGTATAACACTGGGGTGCTAATTCAGTGGCAGTTCAGAACAGAATGTGCAGCACTCTTCCTCATAAATAAATGAATATGCACAAGGAATTCCTCATACGAACTACTATAAGTAATGAAGGAACTGGAGTGTCACACTTCATTTCACAAAATTATGCTCACAGTGGAGGGGAAAAGATCATTTTTTAAGTGAAACTTGTAATGGCAAGTATAAGATTTTCATCTAAAATGTTCAGGAACCCTAACACTCTAAGGAAACTTACTAGCACAATTTGGAAAGAAAATGCCCATAAAAATGTACAAATGATCATTAAACAGAATTTGTTGCCATCATGATGTTAAATTCCTACAGCAATAGCAAAAATTAAATCCACTGAAAGAAGCACCTGGTAGGAGAAATGGCTGTGGTTGTAGGTTTCCTGTGAAAGCATAATAGATAATTTGGGTTAAAACTGTTACAGCAGAGTGGTGGTTGTCGATCTTTTATGTATAGAGCTGAAAGTTCAATGCGTGTGTGTTCGTTTCTTATGGGTTAACTAATGCATCAAGAAAACTTCTTGAGTAAGATTAAAAGATTAAAACTAAATTTCCACAAAAGAATGGGCATTAAAATTAAAAACATAACCTGCTTTGCTTCATGAAGCACGTTTACTTTTGCAGTTTGTCCATTATAGATCCATTGTATTCCCTAAAAGTACATGTGTACTATTGTTCCTATCTCCTTAACACTCAATAGGCTGTGCAGGTATTTATTATTTCACTCACAAAGATTATGATATTTAGTGCCTCTTTGCCCTAAAGTAATCTGTTCCAGTGTCTCTACAGACTGTTAAACTCACTTTAGCAAAAATAAATACATAAATAAATTGGAAATAAAAAGTTGGCTTTCTTTCACTTTTATAGATAAACAGAGTTAAGTAAGTACTGTCTTTAATTCAAAGTGTCATCCAGAAATAAAAGCCTGAAATGCAGGTTGTACTAGTGATCTTATTTCAAGTTGCCTGTTCCACTGACACAAAATTAACTGCTATTGCAGCACTTCTCAAGCCAAATCCAATCAAGGGACATTCTGTATCTTCTTTATATATATATATATATATATATATATATATATATATATAATGTGTGTGTGTGTATGCACAGAAATAAAATACTTTTTTTTTTTTTCTCACAAGACAATGGCAAAAAAAGATTACTGCTCAACAAAGAATGAAAATCTACAGGATACACCTGGATATCTCTATGAGCAGCCTGTGCCAGTGTCTCATTGATCTTTGAGTAAAGAATTTCTTCCTAACATCTAATCTAAATCTCCCTTCTCTTTGTTTAAAACCATTCCTTCTTTGTCCTATCACTGTATCTGTATATCTCTATCTACCTGCTGACTTTGAAACTTGAGGTATATTTACAGCAAACTATTTTTTTTCTAGTGGATGACAGTCAATACCTCACTAGATGGTCTGAAAACTCAATCTAGCTTTCGTCTTTAGATAGTACTTATGCTGACTGGACCAGAACCAATCCACTCAACTGAAAGTATTCCTTAAAATATCACAGAAAATGTCCACCAACACCCACTAAGGCAAGAGCTTGCTCATTTTTCCCACTTGCTTCCTCTTACTTTGATATTGGTAATGAGAAAAAAGGCCTGTGTAAGAGGTCATCCAGGAGCGTTATGGTCTTCCCTAATCTTAGACCCAGGGCCACAAGGTATTTGAGAATATGCCAGGTTCGAACAGAATAAACATAGGTATTCCCTTTCAGTCCTCGATTTCTCATTCTCCACCTATAGAATAATAGATATTTTTTCAAATTCAGTTAAGTTCCTACATAAATCAAATCCTGCTGTCTCACCTGTTTCTGTTAATCATCAAAAGTATTTCTTTCTTTTTAAGTATGTGTTCAGAATCACAGCAACCTTAAGTTGGCGGTAAACTTGAAATATTGAACAGCTTCTCTCTACTCCACAGCATTTAAAGCATATACTATCTTTGGCTGAAGGGTAGCTTACTTCTAAACAGTTTATCACTTATGAGCAGTCAGCCAATGGCTGGAAAGTCTCTTACTGCTGGGAGATATTCTATAAAGTCTCACTGTGTAACAGTGAAATAATGACAAACAGCAGTTGCTATGATAGTTTCTTCTTTAGGAGTTTCAGAATGAAAATACGTAAATAAGCAGCATGGAAAGAGATAATGGCCTGGATGATTGTAATTTCATTCTCTTCCCCTTCCTCCTTTGACTTTTCTCAACAACAACAACAAAAAAATTCTGCTGGTTTGCGTGTGATTTTTCTCTCCACATAAAAGAGGATAGATAATATTCCATCTTAAAATATTGGCTTGTCATTTCACTTCTCTTCCAGGCATATTTCCACGCTCCCCCCACATAAAGGCATATTGTTCAAGGTGCATCCATAAAGTACATAATCCTTGTATTTCAGGCAATAAATCTCAAAATGAAAGGCTAAAAAGAAGTCTGCCAAATGTACTGACATTTCATAAGTAGCTATTCTAAGGGTCTTTTGTACTTCTTCAAGTTCCCACATTTGGATGTGGCACCCTGGCATTTAGATAATTGAGGTTATAGTTGCCACTGCTTTTTCCCCCTTTTACTGTATATTTTAATTTCAGACTGAAAAATTTGCTATACAAATTGCAATGGAAAAAAATGAAGGTGAAAATTATTACCACTTTCTGTTATCTTCATGATGTAACATATAAACTGCTTAAAGAGTCATTATAGTAATGGTAAAATATTTTTTAAAATGGCAATAATGAAATCTGCTGGGTTTTCTTTTATTTTCTGATTTGTAACCTCCTGGGAAGGGGAGTGGAGGGAAGGAAAAGAGGAGGGGAGGGGAGGGGACCAGCAGGTGAGTGTCTGCCAGAATGTCAGCCTATATCTTCCCTTAATGACTGTGAGTGAAACTGACACCTCAGTCTCCTTGGTTGATGCAATGTTGTTTATATATCTCTTCGTAACTAAAATTAATACCCTTGAATACTCCATTGCCTCTTAGTCAATCCCAGACATTACTGCCTGTCCCCATGGGACTATGCAGTACAGAGCTCTTTGAACAGAGATCATCATTTCCATTTGCAAAACTCATGGAAAGTCAGGCCTTGAACTAATCAGTAATCTAAGGCACCTTATTGAGGGACAGCACAATGCTTGGTGTTGATGGGAATTACTCCAGTACCAATATGACATAAAGCAATGAAATTGGGAAAGAAGTAATTCTGGATTTATGCTGATTACATGACAGAAATTAAAATGTAGTAAACCTCATTTTAATCTATCAAAATACACTCCATGCATTAAGGAATATGGCATGATACTAAAGAATATCACATGATTAAATAGCCACAACCTCAAATTATATGAAAAGAAAGAAGCAACATACCTAGCACATAGGCTACAAGTATATAAGGTGGAGACTATCCGGTGAGTTTGGCTCATCTAACCAAAGACATCTATAATGTGGTTCTTACGAGATATTCATTCCCAGTTCTGTTTATATTGAATGGACAGAAATGGTAATTCTAGCAGTTGCTGTGCTAACCACCTCACATCTATGTGATGAACCTCGTATGAAAAAAGTTTCATGCTCATCCTGTAATACTGTACTTTTACTTTATTTAATGTGAGTCTAGGTGAACAATTATTTCCTGCAAATAGCATATTTTCATATTCTCTGTCCCAGAATCGTGTAAGAGAAGGTTCTAACAAGACCATGGGAAGAGGAAGAAGAGAAAATGAAACATGGAAGGCCATGGAAGGCTGAATTTTAGGAGTAGAACAGGTCAAGTTTTGGGAAACTGAACAGGCTTTCAATAAAGCTGGTACCTAGAAATAAAGATAAATAAGCGGTAACAAAGCTAATCCCTAGAAAGATAGATGAACAATTGGAAAACCTTCATATGATCCATACTTTAGGCTCCTTTGCACTCAAAGATAAATCTAGAATCTAGGCTTGGAACAGAATTTATTGGAGAATAGGAAGCTTAATTGATTCCTATGATTACATTAAAAAAAAAAAAAAAAAAAAAAAAAAAAGACTTTAAGCTTATTAATCTGTTTTGAAGACCTGAAAGTAATTTCTCAATATAGAAATTTGGAAAGTCATGATATGTTCCTGGATGTCTCTTAGTCAGATTAAGCTCCGTGCACACTTCTGCTCCTGTACTTATTGGAGTACACCCTTGCTTTCTGCACACTTAGGCTGCATTCCCATGGGATTACATAAATATATAAGAAGGTTGTTTCTTAAGTCTCTTTTCAGCATGGTGCCAGGATTCAGGGTAGGAATGCACCTGGAAGTGGAAGATGGGAAGTGTTCTCAGGTACTGCATGTGTTACCCTTTTTAGCTATATTTCTTTCCAACTGCAAAACTGAAGCACAAAATACCTCAAAACAGTGTATTTATTTTATTAAAGCTAAAATATTTTTTGCCTAAAGGAATACAGCAAAATTCAACCTTAAGAAGAAATTCTTGCATTTGACTCTATAAAAACATTCAAAGTAATTACTACCTCCCATGGGGTTTTCTTTCATCTGTTTTCCGCCCTAAGTTGTAGAGCCGAAGACTTAGGGAAAAGCTAAGGTATATGGAACGTGGTGCTCTAAAATTGTCATTTGGACACCATTATTCCTGTCCATTATTTCTAATTCAGCCACAAATAAAATACCTTCTTAATTGGTATAGGACAAAGGCTGAAGAATAGGGAGATGTCTCCATTTATATTGTCAGTAGTCTCAGTACTCACTATAGGCAGCAATTTATTTAATATCTGTATTCTACTTCAAGACGATATTGAAATCTCCTGTAATTTCTTCTACCCATCTCCTTCTGAATACATCTCTGCAAATCACTAATAACTTCACAATATCGTAATTCGGGATGAGAATAATACCCTGCTTCAGTGACACAGAATAAAGCCTCTAATTTAAGCTATTCAATTATAAATTTTCTATAGTCAATGAAAAGAAAAAAAAATGTCCATGGCATGATTTACTCTATCGTGAAGTCTGGAAACACCATTTTTCTACCCTACAGGAGGACTCATATCTCAACATCTTCACTTAATTTACTGAGTGAAGAGGCTGGAGCTGTGAGTGCTCTGCTGGGAGAAGAGGAGGCTCAGTAGAATCTCTTCAGTGTCTATTAATACCTGAAGGGAGAGAGCAAAGAGAATGGAGCCAGGCTCTGCTTAGTGGTGCCCACTGCCATGACAAGAGTCAATAGGCACAAACTGGAACATGACAATTTCCTTCTGAACACCAGAAAACACTTCTGTGCTGTGCAAGTGATGGAGGGCTGGCACAGGCTGCCCAAAGGCTGTGGAGTTTCATCCTTGGAAATCTCCCAGAAGCAATGTGGATGTGGTCCTGGGGATGTGGTCCCGAGGATGCTGCTCCAGGTGTCCCTGCTTGAACAGGGCTTGGGCCAGAGGTCCCTTGAAACCTCAAGCATTCTGTGAAAATGTGATTCTGTGACCCTGAGGTAATTTCCAGACCTACTTTTTTATGTCTATATATTAAAGGCAGAACACTTATCTTTTTCTAAGCATCCAAAACTCGTTTTCTTTATGTTGTGTGAACTGAAATTAAAGTTTAGTCCTATTTGTATTTTCAAGTATCCTCTATATCATTGCACAGAAAAGCTTTGAAATACAGTTGAATCATGAGATGCTGTGAAGTTTAAAAATGTTGATTAGCTTAAAGTACTTAGGGCTGGTTTTAGTTGTTAGTCATTTTGGCTTTTGGCTTTTTTTCCAGAAATGAATTCTACATGTTGGATACAGCATTATTTATAAATCCATCAATTCTTTGGGATACTTTAAAAAAGGAATTTTTGTATTTTTTTAATTTTTTTAAGCTTTCAGCAATTTAAAAATAGGATTTGGGAATAATCTCATTTAGTTTCAATCTCAGTGTTTGAATCTCTTATTTTCTGCTCTGAACTTCAAAAATTAACTCCCAAGCAATAAACAATTGTGCTTCATCTTCAAGGTAACCCTCAATGCTTTTATGATGCTGAATTCCACTTTCAGAAATAGTTTAGTGTATGGAAATCCCCTCCCACATGAAAAGTGAATTCCAAGTATCAACGAAGTTCAGAAATCTCTGGTAAAGCTAAGTATCTTACTACAAATCCCTGCTCCTTCCCTAGAGCCTAATTATGAAGCAATTGTTCTTACCAGACCTGAGGGCATTTTATTTTTAGCGAGTTTAATGACGCCACATGCTTGCAAATTCGCGTGCATTTTACAAGAGTTTTATTCCAACTTCTTTCTACAGCATCTACTTAGCATCTTAAAAATAATCTTTCAGTATCCATTCTTTCACCTACACATTTATTCAGTGTGCTGTTTTTCTTATTAAAAGAAAACAGACAAACAGTTCCTGCTGTGTAGAACTAATACCCAGCATTTTAAAAGTTGTTTTTTCCTCATTAGTTACAATAGAGACATGCTAGAAGACTTACAGTTTACATTAGGCCAACATCAGGTTTGCACACATCAGTCATGGAAAACATAAGGCGTAGTATATAAACAATTTAACTCTTTTGTTGGTCAGAGTCAAACGGTAAAAATCTCATTGAATGTTTATGATGAATAGAATCTGGTTAGCATTCTGCCTTATGTGAGGTATTTGCAAAGTCAAAATAAAGAACTGTCTAATAAAATAAGCACACATTAAAATAAATAAGTTTCACAGAAGAAGCACACTTAAGTTCAATGTGACAAGCCTTGTCCTCAGGGAAGGTCTTAGTTTATTGCAGCTACCTCTGGTAGTATGCTCTAGACCTGAGACAATGCTGGTCTTTGAAATGGAAATATCTTAGACTGATGGAACGTGAAATCAATATTCTCCAGTCTTTCAGGGAGACTAAAAGGGAAAAACATGTCACAAGCAAACAAAGTGCTCAAGTATGAATGATGTTTTTTAAAAAAACCTAGCATCAGGGAGCCCTGCGTGCTGCAATGAGGTATGCTCTTGGACAGAAGTCTTTTTCAGCCACTATAACTGGACTTTCTTTTTGGTATGGAGAAGGGAGCACTAAAGAAGAATAAACTTCTGGGTCGTACCCAAACAAAAAGTCAGGAGGTAGCCAGGATTCACAATCAAACTGAGATCTTGGGAAGCACTCCCACAACCTGCAGGTTGGACATAGGCTCAATGCTCCCAGACAACATGAAAGATATGGAATGAGACACATAAATGTGCACTTCTCAGGCAAGACAATAATGGAAGAAGGAAGTAGAAAAAAAAAAGACAGAAGTAAACCTATAGAAGCATGGTATTCATGAAGAAGAAATCATATACAGAAGCAGAAGCCCTGGATTCTTTAAAGAATTCTTGAGTGATTAATTGCTAGAGCAGGGGAACATGTACACATGCTTTAGTGCTCTGTACAGGTCTGTATGTACATAAAGAGTAACTGTTTTGGAGCCTGAATGTATGTTTGCTTCATTTGCACATCTCCCTAAACACAAAAAATGTGAATCCTCCACAAGGTTGAAGCAAGATACAGGCTTAAAGAAATAGGAAGTCTTTAAGTATCTGGCAGCTCTCTGGTGAGAATATAGCAGATCTGTAGCACAATTTCAGACAAACAGGAATCTTCTGTAGGTTTTTCTTTGTTCATTTTTAAACATAACCCTATAGCACTTCTGAGTTTCCCCCAAAACATAGGTGTTCCATCTTGGCCCAGACTTCATAAGGGAGTGAGAGACTCTGTGTCACAGCAAAGAATGTATGGCCAAAGAAACTACCACAGCATCTTGTATCCTTATGCAATAAAAGACAAGGGAGGGAAAAGGGGTCTTTTCAGAAAGCTAACAAGGGGAAAAGAGCTGATAAGGCCCATCCAGGCAAAAAAAAAAAAAAAAAAAAAAAAACCTGAACAACAAAAATAGGTTAAATGATCCTGTATCAAAGACATTACTCGGAGGGAGAAACAGAGGCTGCAGGAAGCTTGAACATGAAAGATTTCAGTCTTCAAGACTAAGTTTTAAATGCTAGCTATGGCTGCAGCGTATCTAAATAGCTACTATCTAAGTAGTAGATGGCTTAGCCGAAGCATCATTTCCCAGCTCTTGGCTCGTAATAACATGAATTCAGATACAGATAAAAATGGGTCAAAACAAAAACACAGTCAGGCCAACCAGGATATGTTTTACCCTAATCATTTGCTTTCAAAATTTATTAATATCCATCTCAGTGCTTCTTCTCCTGGAGTCCGTGTTTCTATCTGCATGTCTATAGTCAGTACCTTATAAAGCAGCTCTGGTCTTCAGAATTGCACCCGTATCGCTATGATTTGCACTCCCTTCTGGACAGCATTCTCTCCCACTCATCAGTATCAAGACAAATATGATTAGCTCAGACAGTGAACAGCACCAGTTTCCAAAGGCATTGCCAGGTCTCAGCTTTCTTGCATCCTCTATCGGTTGTCCTACCTCACAAGTGCCCTACTCATCTTCTCATCAGTTGCATGCAAGAAAATTCTTTCTAAATTTCAGTCTAAAACATAAATTGCTAGAACTGTCACCCATGCTGATATCACAATGCATCTCAGTTACTGCTTTGTTCTCCCTAAGCCTGTAAAAATGTAATCTGCCATCTCTGGCATCTATTCCATATGCTACTGCTTTGAAGTTAATTTTCTGAGCCCATCATTCGCTCGTGACATTCGTACCTGTGCATCCTCCTGCTGGATACTCTTTCCCTTTCTCATCACTCACAGGTACGTACTTTCATTTCCAAGGAATTTCAAAGTCTAATTCGTCCTCCTTCAGCCCTCTTCAAGACTTTCTTTTTCTGTACCAACAGCTCATTACGCTTGCCCTCCATGTTCTACTTGTTAAATACAAGTATCTCTGTTCTTCAGTTGCATTCCCCATTTATCTGTAAATATTCCTGAATAAATAGTACGAGACAACTGAAAAGTATTACATTCATTGTCTGACTCCAAAATTAGAAGCACTGAGGTTCTGAATTCGTAATGCTGTAGCAGTAAAGCTGGGTGAATAATTTACAGCATGAAGCTTATTTAATCAATTTTGCTTAATTTTCTGTTTATAGAATGATGAATTTGGTCTTCAGAAGTACTGTACCAATAATTTTTGCAAATTATTTTTTCCACATTGCTGAAGCATAAGCAAATTTGAAAACAGTTGTGTTTTGATGTTCAGGATAAATTTCTGTTACAGGACTATGTCTTAAAAGTAGGCTGTCAGTACAAACACTGGTGATGATATATCTAAAACTCACTGCCTGAGAATAACTTCTGAAATAGTAGCTGTGATGGTGGTGATCATCCCTATTAATAAAATTAGTTTCAAAAATACCATCTGGAAAAAAAAAAAAAAAAGAAAAAAAAAGGAAGAGATACAAGCACATAAGTTACATTTATTTTAAAATGCAAATGCTTTTTCAAAAGCAGTTGTGTTTATATCTTAAACCTGATTCTCTAAGGAAATGAAAGATGGCTCAGTGGCTGAGTTTTCTGTCCTTTTGTAATGCTTAATTGAGTCGCATTCACTTAATCCCACTGTAACTTTTTTGGACTCCTAATTAAGAAAAGAAAAATAAATGGGAAAAGTAAAAATAAAAAAGAGATTTCAAAGACCCATATCCTGCAGGTTGAGAGAAGATTCATGCCTGGATCAATGTGGGAGATTCAGAACATTGTTCCCAGCTGCAGAACTGGCTGTCGTGTGAGCCCAGCAACAACAGGATCCCACTGGCATTCTGAGCTCCACAACCAGCAAGCATAGCGCACACACACAGCTCCAAAACAAGCACACGCTACCTTACTTGTAGGGGTCAAGACTGTGGACAGAACCTGAAGACAGGGATGGGGTGTAGGGATGCTCAGGGTGCATGAGGGAGCAGGGAGATGGAGGCAAACCTGCGATGAAGGGATCTGAGGAAGACCCAGCAGTTCTTCTTCCTTAAGGCAGTAACGGTGGATAAATAATGTTTGAGGTGTAAGACAACCTTCCATAGAAAAACAGGCTTTGTTTATTCTTCTGCTCATTACATGGAGGTCTTAATTTCTTTTTTTTTTTGAGTACACATACTTGATGTGTAAATCTCATCTTGCCCATCTCAGCAGCCATCATCTTACATAACTGATCAGAACAATGTTGCTATGCAGTAACTTCTTCCATCTAAAGTGCCAGAAAGTAGTGAAAGGCAGTAATGCACGGTCTAAATGGCCTAATCTTCACAACTAATGTAAAAATATTCCTTCATAGTGTTTTCAGAGGACTCTGCCAACCTGCTCTCCATACAGATCAGAGGTTATTAGATACTTTATTTCCTATTGCTATGCAATCACAGTTTTTAACAAAAGAATGTCCTGAATGCCTCAGAACAGATAACTAAAATTAAGCTCTGGGAAAACACTGACTACATCTATATATCCTACAGAGCATACAAAATGGAGTCACAAGGTACAGCTTTTAATGGTTGGTCAGAAGCTCCTCGAGTCTCATTGTCAGAGCTGACTTGAGAACCAGCACAGTAACAGCAGACTAATACGAACCAACATCAAACTTCCCATCTTTTCTAGCTATAACACACACACACACACACACACACAAAAAAAAAAAAAAAGGTAGAAGAAGAAATGAGTGTTGATACCTTCCATTCTAGTCTTCTAGTCTTCCTACAGCATGACATTGGCTTCTGAGCATTAGTAACAGTAACCCATAGCCTAGGAGTTCAAAACTAATTTAAAGCATGATGTTTTATCTTGGTAGTGTCATATCAACTTATATCTTTGCAATATACATTTCTACCCATGGTAGTTATTAAAACTTTGCAGCAACAATAGCTATTATTATTTAAGTAGAGAATTAATATTTTTGGAAGCCTGTTAGAGAGTACTGGATGATAAAAACTAAAGGAATGCCAGTACTGTGAGGACCTCCTCTCTACAGTCTATGAACAAAAACTATTTAATGCAAGTGGAAAACCGGTGATTCAGTTTGAAAGCCTCAGATGGAAAATAAAGTCAACATATAATTTTAAAACTATGAATTTTTTCTTTGATGTATTCATAGTTATAAAAATAAACTTGTTCTGCTTTTCCTATCACAAAATTAAAATGTATGCTATACACAAAACATATTTTCTATTTCACAGGATAATTACACAGGTAGTATTTTAACTATACTTATTAAATTCTGTCTCCCTTATTTTTTTCTCTCAAATACCTGGAAACCAAATCCCCTCAAGAGAATGAAGGAGCTGCAGTCTGTAACAAGGACTAACAGTGTGACAATTCCTTTTTGCAGGGCTGTAAAGGATCGGGGCACAACACTAATATCTCACACTCATTTCATTTAGTATGAATGGACAGCTGCTGTTCTCTTCCTAATCTTGAGTGGAAGGTTAAATCTAAACCAAAAGAACATTCAGGCTCTGCTGAAACAGAGAATACTCTAGTGCTTTTCAGGAGCTAAGGACATCACTGAGGTCTTCATCATCCTTACTGCACTGTAACTGAAGTGTCACTTAAAGAAAACCAGACTATTACACAGGAGGTGTGTACCCCTATAGGAAAAAAGGAATGTTGGACATACATTGCCATGAGGTAAACATGATGACCGCTCAACATTAAAGTATTTGATTTCAATGAACAAATTTCAGATTTCTTTTTTCCTGTGATGTAAACAATTGCCTTTCACACTTTTGGAGGGGAGATACTGGTAAGTTTTTCCATCTTAGTTTCCATTAGATTTTACTAACTTAGGACTTCAGCTATTACCTTGTAGATGTCCAGGAATCCACACTGATGGTCAAACCGTGTGTAGAGTTCATTCAGCATGCTGATGACTTGCATGGGTGTGCACTGGGCACAGATGGCTGTGAAGCCAACAATATCCGAGAAGAGCATGGTGACATCATCAAACTTCCTGGCCTGAACTTGCTGCCCCTGCCACAACTGCTGAGCCACTTCTTCAGGGAAAATAGAAATAAGGAGATCGACTGTTTTCTTTTTCTCCTCTTCCAGGGCTTGGTGTGTGCGTTCTAGCGTTGCCTTCAGTTTATCCATTCTTTTTTTCAAGCCATCTTGGGCCTTCGCTTGCTCCCCAACCAATATAACATCACGAGTAGCATCATGGATAGGTATGTCCGACAGATGGAGGCCTCGGCCCATCAGTTCATCCAGCTTGTCCACACAGGGAGACCCCAGAAACAAAATTGAATTGGATTCTGGCACATGAATCATTTGTCCCTTAACTTCCATCACCTGCAAAATAAAACCAGATTTTAGAACAGTAAAGATCACCTGATAAATGGATTTCTCATCTAATTCCTCCCTATTTACTCTTCAGTTAAAATGATAAGCATAAACTGCAGCCTTTTACACAGTTGCATCTTAAACACCTGTTCAAATAATAAGACTCACATAGTCTGCTCATCAAGGTAAGTCAGAAAATAGTCTATATTCACACAAAAAATTTCCCAAATCAAGCATGGGACTCCATTTCAGCTCAATCATATCAGAAAGCAACCACAATAACACGTATTTCTCAGAAAGGGTGTAAATAATGCTTCTAAGTTGTGCTCCTTGAACATACCTGGCCTTAAAAGCAAATTCATGAGTAGCTTTTTATCTGTTAATTAGAAACAAATTTTAAAATCATTAATTAAAGAAAATTAAAGGTTAACTACAACTATGTGAAAGCAGTCTAGGTGAAGTAGCTTCTGTTCTTTTTAAGGAAACACCTACTAATTCAAATGTTCTCATGCTATAGAGGAGTCCAGTAAGAGCAGACACGAAGAAGAACTCCTATAAAATAATTAACGCCACGGAAAAAGTTTATCAGTGCCTCTATTTCCCATTTGCTTTCTCACGTATGCAGTGTATTTGATGGGTGACATTCTGTTAGAGTTTACAGATTTCTTCCTGATAAAGATCCATACAGTTTGTATTTGCAGAATGGAAGAGAAAACAAAAGAGAAGTATTATCAGAAAAGATCAGGTGGTATATTGTCCTGCTGGAGAGATTTTGCATTTGGCTGTTAAATGGCCATACATGCCATCTTCTGAGTCCAGTAGTTGATACAGATGAGTCCCTGGCTTGTCACCTCTTGTTACCTTTCAGTGCATTTGACAGAGAGTTTTTCTATTTTCCATACCTAGAACATCACTGGCATACAAAATAAATGTACATTGTCAGTTTCCTTTTCCACCTTCAGGTGAAAACAGGCTGTTAGCTCCAAAGAGTGTGACCTTGTCCCCAAGATGAGCCTGTAGTGCCTGGGGTGCCCAGAACTAGAACAAGCTGCCCAGAGATGTGGTCTGTTCCCCTTCCCTGGACACATTCAAGGTCAGACTGGAGGGACTCTGAGCAACCTGATGGAGCTATAGGTGGCCCTGTTCACTGCAGGGGAGTTGGACAAGATGACTTTTAAAGGTCCCTTCCAATTCAAACAATTCTATGATAAGCAAGGCAAGTCACTGGGCCTCAGAACTTCCTTCTGCTGTCAGCCTGCTGCTAGATGGGAAGAAAATAATGCACCTCTCTGTGCTCCTGCTTCCCTTCTGTCAGTTTTAGGAGTTAAAGTCTTTAATGTGATCTCTGTCCATGTGAATACAGTATGCCAACAAGGCTGATGTTTTCTACAGTATGTTGAGAAGCCTTTACAAAGATAATCTCCTTATGAAACTGCTCCGTTTCATAAAAGTGTCTGCCATGATTTAACACAACTGGCAGCGTAGCACCACACTGCCATGTGCTCACTCCTCTCCAGTGGAAGGCGGCAGAGAAATAGAAAAACGTAAAATTCATTGGTTGAGATAGAGACAGATGAACAGGACAGAAAAGGAAGAGAAAATGATAATAATTTATATATAAATATATATATATGTATACACAAAGCAAGTGATGCACAGTGCAATTGCTCACTACTTCCTGACTGATTCCCAGCCAGTTCCAAACAGTAGCAGCTCTGCCAGTCAACCCAGTTTTACTGCTCAGCACGATGCCATATGGTATGAGATGTCTCTCTGGTCAGTGCAGTTCAGCAGTCCTGGTTCTGCCCCCCTCCACCTCCTTGTGTACTGCCAGCTCCTCGCCCAGCAGAAGGGTATGAGAAGCTGAAATGTCCTTGACTCCATGTGAGCACTGCACAGCACCAACTCAAAAAACAGTATGTTATCAGCATTATTTTTCTCCCAAAACCAAAATATAGGATCATACCAGCCACTATAAAGAAAATCAACTCTATCTCAACTAAAACCAGGACAGCGTCCTGATTCAATTCCAACTTTACCCTCTTCAGCCTGGAAAAGAGAAGGCTCTGAGACTTCATAGCTGCCTTGCTATACCTGAAAGGGCCTACAGGAAAGCTGGGGAGTATCTTTTGGGCAGGTAGCAACAGGACGAGTGGAAATGGTATTAAAGTGGAAGAGGTTAGATTTAGACTAGATATTAGGAAGAAATTCATTACTGTGGGGATGGTGAGACACTGGAATAGATTGTCCAGAGAGGTTCTGGATGCCCTCTACCTAGAAGCATCCTCCCAGTCTTTGCAAAGGTTTTTTCTGTTCAAAGAAGATTCAGAGATGATTCAGCTCTATTCCAGTGGGCTTTGAACTGCAGCTATGATTCAGTACAATCTTCATCTCCTTCTTTTGGAGTGCGCTGCTTCTCAGATCCCTCTCTGTATCTTCAAGCTAGTCATAGTCAAATTGCACTTCTGGGCAGCTCCCCAGAGCTGGGCAGCTTTACACCCAGACCATAAGCTTATAGGCAATTAGAATTACATCATCTATCTTTCTTGTAAGCAGGGAAAGATTGAAGTGTTTCTGTCATCTGTTATATTTCATTACTGCTACATTTCATTGCTTTCCTGGCTCTTTAATTATCATCTCGCAGAATAAATTAGAACAAATCCACTGTTTTCAGAGAACATTTTCCTGATCTACAGTGGTAAAATGGAAAACAAAACATTTTGAAATGAACATCTGCATCTTGTGCTTTATAGGATTACATTGCTGTGAAATTATGGTACATCATAAGTAGCCCTAGGAAATAAAAAAAAAAAAAAAAACCCAATCATTTTATTTTCACTGCAAACCCACTGCAAAGAAAGGGGAGCACACAGTAGAGTCCCTGACTATCCAGGATTCTTCCAGCCTCCCTCTCCCAAATGATCCAACCAGGGAACACTGGCAGACTCTAACACCACCATTTACAAGATGAGACAATCTCCTACAGTGCCGTACATCAGCAGCTACCTCAGCACTTCACTTAGGCTCTGCAAGATCTGGGTTAAAAACACTAAAATTAAGTATGAGTCTTCTGGAAAATATCAATGGGAACATGAGAGAGTATTTCCAAGAAATATCTTTGGGGCTTAAAAATAATTTTCTGCCCCATGTTTTTCAGCCTTTGCAGATTTTAAGGGACCTTCCCTCTGACTTTGATCAGTACACAGACCTTCCTAAATTGTGATAAAAGTCTTCTCTTTTTAGGGCTTTTCATTAGGAATGGGTTAGGAAACATAGAGCGCTATGCCACACTTCTGTAAACAGCTCATCTCACATGCTAGACTTCATTCAATGAACAAATTCAATGACAATAAACAGACCTCCTTCTTAAAATGGCATATAATTAATTAAAGGACTGGGGGGACTGGAAGAAAATCAAGTTATGATGAAGAAGACTACAGAGCATTTTTGGTACCCAGAAAACAACTTAAGCCCAGAACAGAGAAAGCATGAGTGTACATTGAGGACAAGAGTATAGGACAACTTCTAGAAAGGTGAATTAGCTGCTAAGCTAAAATCTAAATCAGTTGGACATTCTTTAAATGTCTTCTCTTATCTTTAGTTACAAACAAAGCATCTGAATTAAAAAAAACCAAAATCCTAACAAAACACTAGCTTCCATTAGAGACATCTGCTGAAAAAGCAAAGAGAAACGCATGTAATCTCTGCAGAAATGAAAAAGTATTTATTTTTTCAGTTGAGTAAATGTGGCAAAGTTTGCTCAGCACAACTCAGGAGTTTCTCAGGTTCTTGTTGAGGTAGAACCCTGAGCATTTGTTTACAAGCTGGATTTCCACCTCAATGCATTGTCAACAGAACATAATTCCACACAGCAGCAAAGTGACTGTTACGAATTTCTGATTATTTATAGAAGTCTCTGGGGTGTTATGTAATGCACAACAGTCTCCAAACTAAAGTGAGAAAATTTAACATTTTATGTGCGTTAAGATACTTCATGAACATAAAATGGCAGCAAGAATGTTGTAGGGAACTCCACTTTAGGAAATATAAAACACTGGTCATATATATTGGATATATATATTCGTTTTTCCACAACATAAAAGAGATGATAATGTATCATAGAATCATACAATCATCAAATGGCTTTGGTTGCAAGGGATCTCAAGGATCATCAAATTCTAACCCCTTGCCACCGACAAGTATGCTTGCCTGCACAACTAAATATTTGAAACTTTGTCACTCTTCTTTTTGGGACAAATTATCAGCTGGAATAGAGCGGTGACCAGCACCCAGAGCAACATAATACTCAGTACATCCCACTAGACACAATTTTATAAAAATTGAAGAACCTGCAGAGAAATCTTTTTACATATATCAATGATAAATTAATTAGAACAATCTGCATTTCAAAGGCAGTTTGAAACAAACACGTCATTTTATTTTTATCTTTGTTTGCATCACTCTATTCCAGCATCAAAGTCCTTTCAATTCCTTTTGAATTATTTAACAACAAAAAGAACATTTGAGCTATTCAACAACAGTTTCAGCCAACTGAAAGACACCAAGGATGGGATTGTAGCTTTTTGTCCCTTAAAATTTATCCTGTTCCATACATCTTTCCATTTTTTTTTCATAGAATCATAGAATGGCCTGGGTTGAAAAGGACCACAATGATCATCGAGTTTCAACCCCCCCTGCTCTGTGCAGGGTCACCAACCACCAGACCAGGCTGCCCAGAGCCACATCCAGCCTGGCCTTGAATGCCTCCAAGGATGGGGCATCTATAATATCCTTTGGCAACCTGTTCCAGTGTGTCACCACCCTCTGAGTGAAAACTCTTCTTTTTGGCTGGTTCAGCTTCTATACAGCAGTGTGCAGTCATGCCAGGGAAAAAAAAATATTAAGAATTAGAAGTACTCTGGAAGCTCTTCTCTGAATTGGGTCTCTTCTTGTTAAATGTGCAAACACATCAAATCATATTATTCTTACTTCCTCACGCTTAAAATACAAAATTTGTGACTTTATACTCAGGATGACGCAAGTAATATCATCAAAACTATCACCCTGGTTAAAACCAAAAAGATTTTGTGTATTTTTGTGATCAAAGCTAATTACTTTATGATGTAAAGGCCTTTATAATTGACAACTATTAGTTGTTAATTGGTTACAGAGAGATTCTTATTGATACCTACCAATATCAATCAAGCGACATTTCATAGGAATGTGCCAGTAAACTCTGAAGGCAGTGGAAAGGCTCCCATTCAACAGATAATTGTTACCTCTTAGACTGTTTCCAACAGCGTTTCACAACCAGATAAGCATGAGTCCATAAACCCATTCTGCACCTAATCACTCCATTAGTGATGTTCAGCTTCTAGGAAAAGCTTCTCATTTGACTTTGCCCACTTATCAGAAAGTACTCCTGCTCATTCTATGATATCCTTCTCCAAATACCTTTCGGTTACAGCTTTGTATTTTCTTGGTGTATTTTTTTTTGTTTAAATCAAAATACAAGGAAATGGTTAAATGAGAATATAGGTTTATTCATGAGAACAGCAGGCAGTGAGCAGAAGAAACAGCTTTCTCTCTTGATCTGTGCAGAACAGATATATATATAGCAACCATTAGGAGACATGACATTTCATCACCAGCATAGGTATCTTAAAACTGTGATTAGAAGGTCTCTGAGCCTGTTCACTAACCAGCTTGCAGACATTTTTCTCCATTAGGATTTATATGCTCCAGTTCCTTCCGTGTTCTATTTCATCTTAAATACACAACTGCTCCAAATTCCTGCCAGTGTCACACCATGAAAATTGATTAGAGTTCTCTGCTGTTATTTTTATTTTTTTTTCTCTTTATTGTCCCTCCTACCAAATACTTTTGTGGCTTTGATTAAAAAAAATAACAACATCATTATAAGGTGATATTAAGATGAATCAATTCTGATCTCTTGGCGAAATTTTCAGAACACCAGGACAAGAGATTTCTGTTTTCCCCAGTATAATCATTCTACCATTAGATATAATTGAAAAGAATCTTTACATTTCTGACTGAAGTTTCCAAAAACACCCTTAGATGATTTTAGAAAGAACTGTACCATGAATTTAGAATTAAATTTTCTCTGTTTTTCTTAAAAAGTTTAAATTTCTTTCTGTATGTCCAACACAATGCCTTATACTGTTAGTACACCCTTCATCAGTAACTTTCTACTAGTTACTGTATTTGACCTATACCAGTAAAAGAAAATCTTCATGTGGAGTCTTTCCCAGGTCAAGTAAAAGATTTGAATTTGGAAAGAATGCATGCATAGTCCCAGGCTGAGGGTCTCATTTTAATGAATTCCACAATGTATTCATTTTACAATCCATAAAGAAATAAAAAGCAAATACATACATTAAAATGTCTTTAGCTAAATAATAATAAATAGAACACAGATTGTGAGAAGCAATAGTCATGATGTAGTGAATATATACATCTCTAGATCTGTTAAAATATTTGCTTAGCTTCCACTCTGTTCATTGCAATTAATTGATATTTTATTTGAATTGAAAACAAAGGAAATTAAAAGAATTAGGCAGAAAGTAGTATTTTAAAATCAAGAAATAATCCCATGTGCCTTATTATTCTGGTACAAGATGAAGAAAGCAGCTAAAACAATTTTGTATGGCCCAGGCTGATAAGGAGAGAGAAACAGAAGGATGTCCCCAAGGTTTTAACTGCTTAGTATCACTGCAGAGGAGCCAGCAAAGCCTTAAGGGGAATTGGAGGGAGGGAAGGACAAGGGGGTTGGTCCTTCAAATGCAAAGGGATTAGGCAATTGTGTAAATGAGTGTAGGAAGGCCCTGCAGAGGGATTTGGATAGGCTGGATCAATGGGCTTTCAACAACTATATGAGCTTTAACTTGACCAAGTGCTAGATCCTGCATTTGCTACAAAAACCCCATGCTTTATTACAGGCTTGGGGCAGAGTGGTTGGAAAGCTGCATAGAGAAAAACAATTTGGGAATGTTAGTTAACAGCCAGGTGAACAAGAGCCAGCAGCGTGCCCAGGTGGTCAAGAAGGCCAGTGGCATCCTGCCCTGTATCAGCACAGTCAGCAGGAACAGGGAGGTGACTGTCCCTCTGTGCTCAGCTCTGGTGAGGCTGCACCTCGAGTACTGTGTTCAGTTTTGGATCCCTCACTACAAGAAAGACATCAAGGCCCTGGAGTGTGTCCAGAGAAGGGCAACAGAGCTGGAGAAGGATCTGGTCTTATGGGGAGCAGTTGAGGGAACTGACATTCTGGAGAACTGGAGGCTCAAGGGAGACCTTATCACTCCCTAGTCATCTGAAGGGAAGTTGGCGGTGAGGTGTGGGTCGGCCTCTTCTCCCACGTAACAGTGATAGGACGAGAGATAATGGCCTTAAATTGCACTAGGGAACGTTCAGGTTGGATATTAGGAAAAATTTATAGTCAGAGTGGTAAAGTATTGGCACAGGCTGCCCAGGAAGGTGGTGAGCTCACCATCCCTGGAGGTTTTCAAGGGTAGATGTGGAACCAAGAGACATGGTCTAGAGCAGCCATAGGCATGGGCTGATTATTGGACTAGATGATCTTATTGGTCTTTCCAACCTTAATGATTCTGTAATTCTCCGATTCTATGATTCCACGCAAATGAGAGGCCCAGCTGTTATTACAGCAAAGGGGGAAAGTTATCATTCTATAAATGCTGAGAACTGCAGCCTTAGGGAGTTCCCCAACAGCCTGTAGGTTTCTGTCCTCAGACATCTCAGGGGAGGTTTGCACATTTAGTCATTATTTGCAGTGGGTGGGCAGACCACAGCCAGCCAGCTCATCCCCAGAAGCCATGTCTGCCCGTAGCATAGTGCTCTGCCTCAGCTGAAGAGCCCTGCTGAGGAGGGGAAAATATTTGCTCAAGCACAGCATGATGCTAACACAGCTACCTGGCTTTTGGATTAGAGCCAGTTTACCCTTCACAGACTGAAAGACTGAGCAGAGCTAATCAGAAGCTGCCTACCAACACAGACAGGACCACCTTCATCTAATTTATGCAAAATCCTGAGACCTGAAGCTAATTTGGAGCTGTGAAATCCCTAAACAGTGGAACACGTGAAGTGTAGTATCAGCATTTTGACTCCTATGATCTTTTGAGTATTAAAGCCTTTAAGCATAAAATCCTGATGCCAAAAGTCAGTTTGAAGAACAAGATCTGGTTGCTTTTCAGAATCTCACCCTTCGTATTCCTGTTTCCTTCAGAATGGTCAGAAGATCTTTGCTTCTCATTCATGACTGCTGAGCCTCTCTTGCTATTGGCTGGAATTAATCCTTCTGAAATTACGAAGGACCTAGGCTGAGCAGTGGTCAAAGGAGCAAGGGGTATTTGCAGCTCCTCATTCAGTAGCTCCCCTCTCTGAATTTCTGATAAAGAAGACTTCCTGAGAAGAATCTAAAATAAAATGCTCTTAATGGAAATTAGTTTATGATAGTTTTTCACCTGGAAATCTGCAGCCTTCCGTGGTGATGAGCCACAGTAAGTCTTATTAGGGTTTATTAGTAAGGTTTATTAAACGTCTGTTCTACCTACTTCTTTTGCCACATATTTTCACTAATTACACTGCATTTTATTTATTTTGCTTAACATAGACCAATGTTGACTGAAATGAATTTACATGGCACAGGCTTATTTCTTTTACATGCACAAATGCACTTGAAAACACTCAGCTCCTTGAGCAGAAGTAATGATCTACATGGATGCAACAAGCCACAAGATTGATCTTAGTAACACAGTCTGGTCTTAGTAACACCGTTTTGTCTTCATTTAATTTCACAGTATCGTGATAGAATGGTTTAGGTTGGAAGGAACCTTGAAGTTCATAAAGCCTGAACTCCTACCATCAGGCTGCGCAGGGCCCCATCCAGCCTGACCATCCAACACCTCCAGGGATGGGGCATCCATAAGTTCTCCAGGCACCTGCTGAGTAAAGAATTTCTTCCTAACATCTAACCTCAATCTCCCCTCTTTTAGTTTAAAGCCATTCCCCCTTGTCCTATTGCTACCTGTCTGTGTAATTTGAACTAAATACTGTAGTGCTGTACATTACACAGTAATATGTAGATTTTTTCTAATTTTACACTGGAAATCCCAACTCATCCTCTCTTCTGAGCATTTTAACCATTTATATTTTATGGTCCTCAAACTAACACAAACACACAAAAAAGAAAACTTTCACTAGTTTAAATATAACTTGCAACATTTGTCTAGACATGATGACCTTCAGAATGTTTAATTTTGGCATTTATTACACTATCTCTTACTAAAGCACTAAAAGTGCTTACAGCACTTCAAGGAATACTGAATGTTATTATGAAGGTGATTATTCCATTAAATAAAATTCTAATCTTCAAAATAAATCTGGATAATGCACTGAGAATACAAAAAATAGGACCTTAGTTTCTTAGTGTGATCCTATATTTTATTTATAAAGTAATTATATGTAAAAGTAAACCAGTTCTCCAATAATCATCAAAATAAGGGACAGCAAAATTGAGTAGCTCTTAATCACACTGTAAAAAAAATATTTTTATATAAATCAATGGGATTACTTACAGCTCAAGCTGAGCTCTGATTTCTTCTATTAAAAAAAAAGAGAGAGAAACTTTTACTGCATTATCATGTCCTGTAAATTTGACCGTTTATATTTGCCAAGGAAGAGAGAGAAAATTTAGATAACTATCCAGCTCCAGGTAAGAGGAAACTGCACGAAACAGCAAACCAATGACTGTCTAGTTCTATGTTAAGACATAAATGTTCCCAAATAATAGAAGCCTGCTTTTTCCTTAGAGAAAGTTTCCAACAGCTTTAAAAACGCATGGTTCTCTGGGAGGGATACTCGAGCACTAAGAAGGCCTAATCTGAGATGGGTGAAGCTAATAGAGAAGCTGTCGCCAGTGGCAGTGCACTCTAGGATGGAGAGTTACAAATGTGTGGAAAATCCCTCCCTTCTTAAGTGACAAAATACACTTTTTTCAGAGGAAACAAAAGATTCTGGGTTATTTTTACCAACAGGTACAACAAAAATCCATTGTGTCAGTTTATTTTAACAAATTGAAATAGTCTGGCATGAACAACTCTCTGATAAGATTTGAGATAGCTAAACAGTAGCCATACTCCTCAATTTCTTCCCATGTTTGTGAAAGGAAATAACACCTTTTTGCTCAGCAGAAAAGAAAATAAGGCATTGTTTACCAAAACTCATTTAGATGGATCAGTGATTTATGAAAAGATGGGATTATTAAACCTCTTTCTTTCTTTTCTGCTTCCGCTGAAGTCCTTCAATCAACCTAAAACACCTTTATATTTCACAAAAGCAAAACGACTGAAATATGTCACATGTCCACAAACCACCAAAGTACTTCAGATGCAGCTAAGTCCCCAGAGTAAAACATCCGAATTCAGTAGAGGGAACTTAACTGCGGGTTCCTCTCTTTGTTACAATCATATATAGTATTTAAACACTGACGACCACACATGAAATATACCACCTCTGCTTATTGTGAAGGTACACAACATCCTGATGCTTGTAAAAGTAGCTACCAAGTGAAGTCAACAGAGGAATTAAAGCTCTTTCTGTGAAAGTTTGCCAGAGAAGGGCTTCCATATTCTCAGATATGTATTGCTACCTTCAGAATACCAGAATGCTAAAATCTGCAGAGCAACATCCAATCTCAGTTTCACATGTATAAATCACCAAAGTCAGAACTCCCTTAGCACTAAGGGAAATAAGAAGAAATTACAGCAACATATCTGACACACAGCACCTGAACATTTAACCTGTTATGTCATGACACTCTTGTTACACAAAGTAAAATTCATAATTTTGCATTGAAACAAGAACACTGAAGAAAGGAAAAATTCCAAATGTTTTAGTCTGCAATTGACTAAATCTTCCAGAAATAACCCTGGCACTTAAGTTCATTAGTAAAACAACCTGTGAACTAATCCTTCTGGAGTGAGAGTTTTAATTCGGCAATACTTCAGAGTCATCTATTTTTAACTTCACGTTTTGCTACATTTGGTGTTAGTTTCATATTTAGAGCTGTTATAGCCACAGGGCTCCAACAATGTTGACTTTTGCTCTTCAGTCATCCTCAAATACAGTTCATCCCTGAGGTAAGATTGGTAGATGCATCCCTCATACTCATGGTGACAACAGCTGGCCAAAAACATCCTGGTTACATGTTTTTGTATCGGGAAATGATGGTTCAGGGAAAGCAAAATATTTATTGAGCATACATTAATTAAATTAAAAGATAAAATAAAATATGTATCTACATGGTCTCAAAGTTTTTCAGTTCCATCATGAGTAGAAATAAAATTATAAGACTTAAAACGAACTGTTTTGCCCTTATTGAACCAAACACTTTCAATCTTACTGAGAGGAAGACGCTATGTTCAGCAATTTCTGTCTACCTCAACATTTTGAAGAAACAAGTTGCAATATTCACATTCAAGGGAAAAAATTACGAAATGGCAGAATTCTCTCTTATTATGGAATCTGAAGTTTTGATTAATTCTGATGAAGATAGGTCATTTAAAGGTCACACTGACCACACAGGGCACTATGTTCTGAACTGCAATTAATAGAAACAGTTTCCTGTTCAGGAGTAATTAATTAAAAAAAAAAAAAAAAAAAAAAAAAAAAGTTGTATTATTAGAAAATATGTCCCTACTTAAAAATATACTGTTGGTATGAACAGATAGTTTGATATTATTAGACTGAAATTAGGGCAGCATTGTAAATGCTTAAATTAAATCTCATTTTGTGATATTTGGGCCAAGAAGAACAGAAATCTTTATTTCCTGATGCAACACAGCACACTTAAAGAACTCATCTGAGATGAATTCCTTTCCACTAGCTACTCTTTACAAACATCAGCACTGCACTGCTAACAGCAATCAACTCACAAAATCACAAAATCACAGAATGGCCAGGGTTGGAAGGAACCTCAAGGATCATGAATCTCCAACCCCCTGCCACATGCAGGGCCACCAACCTCCCCATTTAATACTAGACCAGGCTGCCCAGGGCCCCATCCAACCTGGCCTTGAACACCTCCAGGGACGGGGCATCCACAACCTCTCTGGGCAGCCCGTTCCAGCACCTCACCACTCTCTCTGGAAAGAATTTCCCTCTGACATCCAACCTAAATCTCCCCTCCCTCAACTTAAAACCATTTCCCCTTGTCCTGCTGTTATCTACCCTTTCAAAGAGTTGATTCCCCTCCTGTTTGTAGGCTCCCTTTAGGTACTGAAAGGCTGCAATGAGGTCACCCCGCAGCCTTCTTTTCTCCAGGCTGAAAAGCTCAGCTTCCTCAGCCTGTCTTTGTAAGGGAGGTTCTCCAGCCCCCTGATCATCTTTGTGGCTCTCCTCTGGACCCACTGGACCACTCTGTACTCAGTTGTTTTGGCTATATGATGCAGTGCCAAAGGGACATGCCCTCCTCCTCTCCACCTTGATCATTGTTCACATTACACATAGGTAATATCAGAATACATTTTTCTTGGTCAAAGCAGAAATATTACAAGGCACACTTTCTTAGGCTGACGTTGCTGTACTGCTGCATTCTGGTTAAACGTCAATTTCAGAACAGCCTGTCTCTGACAATCTGGATTATCTTTACAAACTTCTGACAAGTCAGGCTGAATTCCTAACACAGAAGTAATGATTTTCTTGTCCTTCTTTATACGTCAGTCTTGGAATACAGTGTATTTTCAGAAAGAGACTGATAACATACTTATGGTGCTGTGATAACAATGACCATACTGAAGCTGCTGCATTAGATTAGTCCATGGTGCTTCTATTCTTGTGCCCACTGCTAGTGACCAGTATGAGACACCCACACTAGGGTATAAACGTGCTTCCAAATTCTGATATTTTACAGCATTCTTCCACTCCTTCCTATTTTCAATTGCAGAGCATAGAAAGTTACCTATTTAGTGGATCTGATGCTAAAAGGCACAAGATCTATTGATTCTCCAGTCAGAGATTCTATTTTCAATTATTCTGGAGACAAATCTCATTTTCCTGCAAGGGAATACATGCCTCTAAAATGAAGGTGGTCATAAGTACTGGAATGCAAAGAAGAAAACATCCATAAATAACCACAACTCTCAAAAGAAAATGCTTCTGATGGCCAGCACTGAATTTTATCAAGAGAAAATCAGGGCCTTTGAAATACATCTTGTTCAGCACCCACCATCACGCCTGCATCGCTTGGTCATATTATCCAGTATTTTTTTAACCTCAGGAAAAATAAATGTATAACACTACCTACAGTATCATGGTCCCAACACAGGATTTGGGCTGTCTCAAAGCTGAAAGATCACAAGACAATGTAATGTTACATTATTCAAGTAAATGATTATGGATTTCTATTTCACATTAATATTCTTTACAGAATCTTATATCAAATGTGAAATGTTGGTGATAAAGAACACAAAATCAGAGACTGGAAATAAAATTCAGTTCTGAGTACAAAGACTCCCCTATTCATTTAAGAAGAGAAGATAGAATTAATAAAATGAATTTATAGTTAGGAAGAGTCCACATTTTTCTGTTTTAAATTATATAAGCTGCTTTGGAGTCAGTGATATATACATATATATATATAATACTTTCAGTAGATATGAGTGTTTGTTTTATTCTCTTTGGCAGAGGAGAGAGTTGTACACAGAGAAGAGCACATGCTGTCTTTAAAGAAAGTGGAATAAAGAAGAATTAAATACAATACACTTTACTTCATGTGCCTAGAACCCCTTTCCTTTCTATCTTGGATGATTCAAGACTATACTTAATTTGTTTTCCTAATCTTCCAGCATAATTCCTCCTTTTCTGGAATGTACGCAATATCAAGTGTAAACAAATATACCAATAAATGTAGTTTCTGACGCACTTGTACAACCACATAACAAATCTAAACTTGGCTCTATCATCTTTCCTTGCCATATCTTTGCATATCTTCCCAAAGCAGCCTCAGTAATTACTGACATCATAGGGCACAATTACGGACTTTGAATCAAAACAAAAGGCAGCAGATTGCAATAATTTTAGATGGTAATGAATCTAACATTAGATTATCAAAAACTCTAATGAGAACTAAACAGATTTGAAATGATATGTTCAAATCAGAATTAAATTTTGTACTTCTTTCGTAAAAATGAACAATTTAAACTTCTTGAAAGTGTTATAGTATCTAGATGACAAGCTGTAATGGTTCTTCCCTCACAAAGAACATCAGAAAGGACATAAGTTTAATTTATGTTACACACGTTCTTGGAACACATGCACATTGGTGAAAAACAAACAGCTGAAATATAAAGAAAAATCTGTCAAAACATGAAAGAGTGAAGCAGACAAATCAGCGTCACTCAGTTATTTTGCATATCAGAACTTACTAGAACAAGTCTGTCAAAACATAAAAGAGGAGTGAAGCAGACAAATCAGTGTCACTCTTAGGCATTTTGCATATCAGAACTTACCAGAACAAATTTATTTCTGAGCGCCTATCTGTGAGCATAATCTAAACATGGCTCTTTGGAGAAACTACTTGCAAAAATAAATATGCCAAAGGTCACATGAGAAATCCATGCAAAATTTTGGCTCTAAACAGTAGTAAGTCAGCTCTCCTCTGAGTTCCCAGATTATCACAGGACCCACTCAAAACTGATTTTCCACAAAGTTAAACAATATAAAGGTTCTTTCCAAGCTATTATATTGAATACTGTGTACAAAAGACCCTCTCCTTTCCTGTTTAATTTTAACAGAACATTTTTTTTCACTAAACTATATGTTATTTTTCTAAAATCCCACCTTTGGAAATGTAAATATATGTTTGTTTGGTTTTTTGCTATTTAATGAACTATGAGTTATCTAAGATCCAAACGCTATTTCTAGACCTATCTATCACCTTCTGGGTGATATAAATAATGGGCTACGCCTTCAAACAGGTATGATTCTGTCAGCAGTCACAACGCCTAGGACAGTTAAGCAACAGAAAATGAGCAATGTGTGTCCTTTCCTACTAGTTTTTAATTTCTGGATGAAAGAACAAAAGGCCCTGATAAGGAAAACGTCTTGGTTTTTCTTCTCTCTAATACTTCGGCTTCCTTATCTGTTAGCCAACATTATATATTCTGTCTGTTTCCACACAGACTTAAAAAGAAATTAAATTCAGAAAGTCTTACTGATAGAGCCAATTATATACTACATTGCCTCACTAACAAGAAATATCAATCCAACTGGGGCAAATCCTTCTCTCATTTATACAGAATATATACAAAAATAAGCTCATTGAGTCAACACATTTACACCCGATTTACAGCACTGTGATTGAAAGAATTCTTCTCTGTTTTGGATGAGAGAAAGAGGATTTGGCAGGAAAAAGAAAATTATCATAAAGCAAATTCCGACTCCAGCTCTCTTCTTATTGAGGAAGTCACTCTGAATTCAATAGAAATAGGATCAAAGCAGCATTCAAGCTTGATCAAACTGTTCTTTTTTTGTGTAGCAATTATTGTTATATTATCTGCAAATAAAACAGCTATTAAAAGATTACAAATATTCAGAGCAAAATTATAAAATATAACCTCTGCGGCCATACAGAAGGAACTACAATTTTCTTTAACCTAAGTCTCTTCAAAAAACAACTAATGAACAAAAAGAACAGCTTAATGAATAAATACACTTTCCCTCAGATGCTAATACTGTCGACATTTTTCCTCTTGACTGCACTCTGAAGGTAAATTTGTACTTAGGAGACATAATAAAGCAAAAAATGAGAAATTATATTGTTACTGTTAGCCAACCATGTCCAATTTCATACCAGTTTTCATACAGCAGCAAGTATGTGCCCCTTTAATTAAAGAAATTGACTTAATTTGGCACAGCCTATAGCATGCCTTTTGTCTCCTAGGACAATGCTGAAGCCATCCACTGCATTAACCAAGGGGTTTAAAAACCCAAAGACTGTTGGATCTGTAGTTCAAATTGAAAAGCCAAATTAGAGAGTAAAAAAGCATGACAACATGGACAGTGTCTTTTAATAGCCTGCCATTTACAAACTACATGAATGGAACTATATTAAAACATACGTATGGATTTTATTATATCATAGCATCATAGAATGGCCGGGGTTGAAAAGGACCACAATGATCATCTAGTTTCAACTCCCCTGCTATGTGCAGGGTCAATATCCATTAGTTTTCCTGCTGCCAGCACTTTGCAAGTTGGTTTTTCCCAGTGTATATTTTCCCTCTACTCCACAAAGATTGTAGCTTGAGAAGTGTAGGAAGGCAATGTGACAGAGAAGTGATTGACACAAGACCATAATCTCTGTGATTCTTTTATTAACATTCTCATTAGCCAGTGAGAACCAAGAGGAAGCTCCAAAGAAAGGACTTAGATGCCTGAAACAGGACTTGAAGCATCCCTTCTGCACAAGTCTAAGCTGCAAGTGAAGGGGTCTCACACACCATTAAGGGGCACAAAAGCTCCTTGAACATCTCCCTGCTGGCCTTAAACACCTGCAGATTTTTGCGTGCGCATCCCAGAGGTGCTCACTCCATCTGCAGCCCATAGTGGCCAGCCTCCAAAGATATGCCATGCATCCCAGCAGAGCCTCACAGGACAAGTACCCTTTCAACACACCTGCTGTCATGGATAACGCTCTGATTCCAAATCCTAAATTGGCACAGAGTCTTCTCTTCTTGCCCTTGATCTATGCCCAGAAATTTGAGGAATTTTCAACAGTGTCCTTCAGGCTGCATTTCCTATTGCTTCCCAGCCTTAGAGCAAAGGGCTTTCTGCTTCGTCTTATCAGAAGCCCAGGCACCTCTCCCAGGTCAGCCCCCTTGGGGAACAAACATATATATTACCTACAAGCTAGATGTTTCACCACCTCTCTTTCTTTTCATATTCAGCACGTTTTTAGCTCTCTTTCAGATAAGGGCAGGCAGGGCTGGTAGAGCTGCTCAGTAATTTTCCCCTTAGCAAGCTGCCCACTCCTAGGTGGGCTCATCAGGACACGAGGAAGCAAGCTGTGTGCTGGCTCTGTTCTCATCTGCATGTGCAGCAAGCGTGGGATGAGCAACAGAACAGACAGCACCTATTTTTGGTAATGATAAGTTTTTTCTAATCCAGTTAGCATGATCTTGTGTGAGGTAAATAAAATTAAATAAATTATGCCTGTTTCTACCTGATAGGCCCTAATTCCTTGTGTTAAATCAACTTCTAATGACTCTTCAGCATGTCACTAGTTTTCACTTGCAAGTGTCACCCAATTTTAATATGCAGCTCTCCAGAGCTAATCAGGATAATTCATCAAATCAGGCTGCTACAAAGGGAAAATAAAAACCTTAGGTGATAGTGCTTTTATGGTACATTTAACAAATGTATTTCAGTTTATTTCCACTAAAACAAATCCGATACTCCCATAGATAACAGTAAGGATTCATTATGGCCTCTGCTACTCATACCAAACTTAGATGATTTTGTAATGGTATTATTGCAAAAATGTATTTTTTAAACGTTTGGATTTGCTGTAGAAGTGAACTGTGCTGCAAACAAATGTCTCGCTCCATTTACTCTTTGCAGAAAATGAAATACGCCAGGCTGACACTTTCCAAACCTGCTGTTCAATTCTATTATTAATAACAAAGATTGGCTAGTGATCTGAGCCTAGTACTTGCTACTCATATCAAAAATTCTATTATCTTTTCTGTAGGAAATAATTTAAACATGCTCTGATCTGTCCAGCTGATGAAAGAGTCAACAATCCTCCTTTCTGTAACGCATATATTTTGGAGATAAAATAATATTACCAGAGGTCAGATCCTAAAGTTTTGGTGCATTCAGTCCAATCCATCCTTTTCAGAGAACCACATAAGCATATGCCGAGATTCAAGGAGGCACTTAAATCTAACAGATCCACTAATGGGTAACAGTACTTGACTGAAATCAATACTAGACTGAGCAAAAGCCAAACTGAAGCAAATGAATAGATGTTTACTTTTAGAAAACACATTTAAAAGATCAAACGTTTAAAAATATCTTTATGCAGCCTTCTTCTATCACTTAAGTAGGTCCAAAAAACATCAAGGAAGTCTTCAATCTTCATGATGTTTATATTTGATTCTTAAATGATTAAAAACACTAAAAAGCCATTACTCAGTATCTCAGTGGTTGATTTATGAAGCAAATGTCCTAGCAAGGGAACAAATATAACTCTAATATTTTATGTTTCTAATTTAATATTCTAATATTTAATATCTTGCAACTCTAATATTAATAGTTTACCAATGATATTACAGTAAAAAAAATACATTTTTATGGAACAAATCCTTTTCTTAAAACAGTAAACTGCTGCCAACCAGAAAAAAAAATAGGTAGACAAGACTCAGAATCTAGTACCAGAACTGTTATCATAAAGAAGACTCTTCCAACTTACAGTCTAGTAAAGAAAATCAAACTGAAGGAGAAGATGTATACATATTTCACTAAAAAAAAAAAAAATATACAGATAATGGCTACTAAAAGAAATTATACATGAAAAAGACATAAGATGCATTTCAATAGTCATGAATATGACAAATCCCACTGACTACTCATACAATTGCATGGTGAACCATCATCAACTTGAGGTTTTATTTTGGGTTACAGGAGTGTGCATTCTTATTATCTCACAATGGCACATTGCTGTTTTCCACATCGCTACCTGTGCAAGTCTTGGGGTTTCATGCAAATAAGGACATAAATCTAATAATCATGGCACATAAAGCATAGAACGAAGCAATTCTAAACCTGATGTAAAGGTTTAATACATTGGCTATTACACTGGCATTAACATTTGAGGTGCCCTGCAGCACCTTGGCTTCGTATTCCTGCTCCAAAAGAGAACAGGTCTCCTACTCTTTCTGACAGGGTTATCTGATAAGAAATCTGATAAGGATTTCTTATTATGTTCTGGGCATCGCCAGAGGACACAAAGTGGACAACTGAATCAAACACTGGTGCCAATCTAGTATATGTATATACTAGATATATACATATCTAGTAGTATATAGTATATGACACATATGTCCCCAAAAAACAATTGAGAAGCCTGTATATTCAGCATATAGCCAGATTGCTGGAATGTATCTGAATATGTATGTGAAATGTAAGATTTCTCCTGTTTGCAGACTCTCCAACAAGGTGTTTCAGAACTCAAGATCAAGCACTGACATCTTCTGGAAAGATGAGGGTTCTCTGAACTAACTTTCTGCAACTTCTACACTGAAATTGGAGCCTGCACAGAACAGAATGAAAAGTTCATACGTCTCATAGCTCAATGATTAATTAAAAAAAAATGTATCTTTTAATTGTTTATATGAAATGGCAGATTCAGGACTGCACTTCAGAAGCAAGACCTAGCACTGCTCTCCAGGAGCTTCCTTTCTGAACATCAGCCTCCAAAGGGCAACCAGCCCACATGATCAGACTAGTGCCTATCCAAAACAAAATCCACAGATACACAAATAATGAAGATGCTGAATACAAAACATTAACTGTTTTGCTTTCCAAATCTACTTCTTAGTGTTCCACAGTGCTTGCTAGTGTAGATACAGTCACCTCTCATGAATGGTTCTGTTTCTAATCCAATGCTTACTTAGAGTAAAATTCACAAATAGCCTTAGAAGCTAATTTCCTGTACGCCAAGCTGTGTCCAACGTGCCCTTTTTTGACTCCTGAGCTACGCCAGTCTAAATTTATGCCAACTTGCTAGCATGTGTAACTAAAGATAAACTTGAAAATCAGCTATGAAATTGTCGTGATCCCAATTGTTCCCTCCCTGGAAACTCAAGCAGTCGTCTCATACAAATGCTAATTGAATGCAGCACACTCCTGATGGACTGAATGTCACTTTACCCAGGTTGGAATTGCCATGAGTGATCTGCAGCACTGCACAAACAGGTCCTGTGTCATGTCTGGTTGTCATACAATTATGTTGTCAGCTGCCACTAGCTAGAGCTGCTTATCTACCACAACTAAGGAGCTGCTTTAGGAGACTATCAGTTTCTGAGATTATTGTCTTCTACTTGTTTTACAACACAAACTATGGGTAGGATTCTCAAAAACATGTTTATTTAGGAGTGTAACTCTTATTATAAATCAGTTTGGTCTTTGTTCTTAACCTAGCAGCTTCTGAAAATGCTGTTGTGCTACCTTACACCATGCAGGTTTTGGTCTTTACATTCAAGTATCATTTTTTCACACCATGTTCTATGGCTGCAAATAATAAAAGTAGTTGGCATAATCTGAAAGCCAGCAAGCTCTGCACTTTCTGAATTTTAATGAAGCCCATTCTAAAACTGTGTTATTCACTATTTAACATTTCAGCCCTTTGGCAAGGCATCAAGTTGAGACACGGTGGAATATTTTTTTCATATCACATACAGGTCTGTTTTCTGGTAGCAGGAATATAAGCAAGTTTCAAAAAAAAATATTTAAAGAAATTATAATTCATCTTCCATCTCATATGCTTTTATGCCTGGTTACAAAGACTCAGACTTAAAACCAGACAGTCTGCCTCTAGCCGTGCATTTTACTAAGGCAGAGTGGGTATAAAATGCTCATGGCACTTTCAGTGCGCTTTCTGGTCCTTTTCATTAGTTTGATTCACAGATCATTAAGGATCTGACACTTAATTTTGCCCATTTCTCTACTGCTGGAGACAATCACATCATTTTCATAAAAGTAGAAGTGCCATTTCTGAAGCAGTGAGACATTTGGGTATATGCTGCATATCAGTTCCACTTGCTGCGGCACTATGGGAGACCCAAGCAAGCTCAGACATGACAGTACCAACAGCCAGGTATGCCCACACCAGATGGCAGGTATCTTTCCAAATCAGCCAGATGAATTTCTTCATCCTCACACTTCCATTTATGGAAAGAACAATGAATTAGTGATCTGATTAATGTTAATAAACATCTAAATGAAGGTGAGAGGCAAATGGGTGAGGCCAGACTCCTTTCAGTGGTGTATATCAATAGGACAAGGAGAAATGGCCTAAAACTAAAATGTAGGAAGTTCCATACAAACATGCAGAAGAACTTAATAGTAAGGGTGATGGAGCACTAAACAGGTTGTCCAGTGAGCTTGTGGAGTCTCCTTCCATGGAGATATTCAAGACCCATCTAGATTCTTTTTTGTGTAACCTATTGTAGGAAACCTACTTTAGCAAGGGAGTTGAATTCAATTTCTTGAGGTCTCTTCTAACCCCCACAATTCTGAGATTCTGTAATTCTGTAATTCATACTAATCCAGCATGTGCTGTAAAGCATACAAAACTCTTCACCAGACAGAGTAAGGACACTTCTGGGGAAGTGAGATGCTGTCTTTCTGGTAATTTTCTTCACATGCAAGGGGTTATAGAAAGATCCAGATGTAAGAGTCACAGTTTGAGAAAAATATGTCAGAATAGTTGGTTGTGGAAAAGAAAAAAAAAAAGGATGATTAAGTAGTAATGGCCAGCAGGCTGGAAAAGCGCCCAGTCAGGGGATCTGTAAGCTCTCAAGATACCAACTTTTAGCGGATTTCAGGAAGACACTGATTTTTTTCTCCTGTTCTGTTAGCAGATCAGTCAGCTAAAAAGCTTTGTATTTAAGAATTGCAAGTAAATAAAACTTTGCCTCAGTCCTAGGCCAGTTCATTTGTACTGAAGAGAGTGAAACAGAAATACTGTACAACTTGAGAGGTACAGCAAAGAAAACAGAATAATTCCCAAGGAAAACACAATATTTTTGAAAGGAACGTGCAGCAAAAGGAGAGAGCATATATAATATTTAGAAAGTCCTTAATGAGGAAATGTTACTGCTGGATAGGGTAGCATGCCTGAAGTGGCATAAGGGAAGAAATGAAAAATAGAGAGTGCTCTGTTTTTAAAGGAAGAGTGTAAAGATGAGGATATTTAAAGGACTTGCATTTGGTTCTTCCTTAATTATCTAATAAATAAATAAATAACATTGATATTGAGGTAACAAAAATGCTATGAAATAGAGCAGCCAGAAGTGCTGACGGAGATCTGTAATACAGACACTAAAGGTACTGACCTTCTAAGATTAATGCTCCAATCTCATATTGATAGAAGGGAACATTCAGTACTGCAAGAGAGAATTAAAACCAGAAGAGGAATATTCTTTTCATTTAACATTGGACAACTGTCTGGAAATGGCTGTGTGACCTGTGTGACAGAGAGGCCCATAGAACATGCATCCCACCTCACACTAGCCGCCATGTAACGCTGCTTTGCTTGGGTCTTTCTCTCCTCGAAATAATACCCAAAAAAGCAATATGGATGAACACTTTGGCCACAAGGAGATATGAATCCATTGTTCTATTCTGTATCACTTTCTAAGCCATTGTCCCCATCTCAAATAAACATTTTAAGATAAGATAAAGGTCCTGGTTTTAGCTGAGACAGTGTTAATAGCAGACACTGCTAACAACACACCAGTCTTTCGGTTGTTGCTGAGTGATGGGAGCACACTCACCAAGCACAACCAAGCCATTTGTTGAGAAAGAGCCACTGTCGTTATGGTGTGGTGATAGGAGCCAGGACAGGTAGCCTGAATTAGGCCAGGGGTTATTCTGTACTCTATGATGGCAGGCAGAAGGCCATAAAGTTGTGGGGAGTTGGCCGGGGGAGGACTCTGCTGAGGGGTTGGCAGAGTATTGGTCAGTGGGAGGTGAGACATTGTGCTAGCATTGGAGCATTGGTTGGCAGGCAGTTGTTTTGTCAGCTAGGCGTTGGGTGGAAAGTAATTGAAAGTAATCGAATGGCAGAGAGATATATATATAGTTATCACTACATTTTGTTTCCATTTTCCTTTTCTGTCAGTAAATAGTTTTTATCTGAACCCACGGTTCTGTTTTGTTTCCAATTCTCTCCCTCATCCCTCATGTGAGGAGTGAGCCAAGCGCTGTGTGGTGCTAAGCTGCTGTCGGGTTACACCACAACAGCCCAAAGTACAATTAAAGCCATCACAGGCTCAGGTATGGAGCTCACTGAATATCTTCAGTGAATGAAGGCATTGCAATGAATATATTGCATACATGCTGGTTTGTTGATGACCTTTTTTTTTTTAAGTGAGGAATTCTGATTGTTAACACGTAACTGAGCTATCAACACAGAATTACATGCTTCTATGCACCACAGGGAAAGCATTTTTCTCATAAATATAACTTAAAGGCCATAAACTATTTAACTGTACCTGTAAAGAACTGTTCACTGTCATGATCCAATGCCATCTAAGCATTTTAGATGCATTACCCTTCACATTATGAAAAAGTGAAAAATCAGTGTCTAAAAGCTATTCTGTTCGTATCATAGGCAACAATACAAGTCTCTTTTCTAATAAAGATGGACAAATATTTCCTATTAACAGATCTTATTTTTCATTGTTTTTAACGTTGTCACATTTGAACCAAAGTCTAAGATAAAGCAAATCAAACCCAATAAATTAGGAAAAGCAATTGTTACATTGGTGATTTCTAATGCTCTTTGGCATAAGAGGATAATTTGAAATGTGGGATCTGTATTGAGCATGTGGTCTTGCCATTCTATGTCAACTCATTCAAGTTCACAAATGGAGAGTTCCTTTAAGAATGTGTTTAGAAAGCTGGTGTAAAATTTTAGCAAATATCTGCACTCTGTTGTCTACAGGGCTAACAGGTATTTTCCTGCAGTTTCAGCTCTGGAGCACTAGGGAGGCATTACTGGGAAACATCTTACCTTGTCCGTATCTATCTTTCTGGACAAAAGAGGCAATGAAGACAGAATCTGTTTTTTTTTTTTTTTTTTTTTTTTTTTTTTTTTTTTTTTTT
>NW_024962262.1:114597-135486 GCF_019238085.1 Lagopus leucura
CTTTCTGGACAAAAGAGGCAATGAAGACAGAATCTGTTTTTTTTTTTGTTTGTTTGTTTTTTTCTTTTTTTTTTTTTTTTGGTAGTATACAGAGAAGATAAAATCTACTTCTCTACAAGCAGGTATTTGTAGGCATAATTTCAATTCACTTAGGGACCCTACTTATCTCGCTCCATAGCAAGTTATTGTTCTTGCAACACGCAAATATTATTTACATATTTGGTGGTTAATCAGGCAGTACTGTAGCTTTCAATTTTCTGTCACATCACAGACAAAAGCACTCTGAACTGGAGCCACTTATTGAAAATCTTTACAGGAAAAAGAATTCTAGACTTAATAGCAAGAATAGCAAAAATGAAGAACTGTTTCCAAAGGCACATCAAGGACCTATGTTAATTCCAAGCTTTCAACTTCGGTTTTTAAGGAAGATGGGTTAATAGATTTTATTTACCACAAAGATCTATTTGAAAAAAACAAATCATAAAAATATTTGAGAATTTTAACAACAACACTGTTCAGAGGAGGTCTTCCCTGTTAGATAGGCACTGTGCCCTCTGTACTAAATTCTCAGTCCTGAAATACAGAAATAATACAAAATATTAGCCTTACATTGATTGCAGAAGTAACGCCTATGTTGTAAAATAGAAAATCACTTTTTCCAACTGATCAACTGATCAAAAGCAACTAGCAGTTCAAAACTCCAGAAGCAGTCTTGCCAGTATGCATACAGCGACTGTTCTGACAATAATTTAACCATTCATTTCTGTGACACATAATCTGTGTATTACTTTTAATAGTTTATCTACTGTATTAAGAGGTTCAACAAACACTTACATCCAAAAAGAAAAAAAGAAAGAAAAAAAAAAAACAGAAAAAATAGAAATCCCTCTCAATTTTGAAACAAGACAGAATTTTAACTGAAAAGTTTAACGTGCTGAACTTAAACTAGTACAAAGCTCTTATGCAAGCATCAATTGGAACAATGATTTCAATGTGCAATGCAATGCTCTTAGCACCACAGTACATCTTAAATAGAAATCAAGAAAGAAAGATGAATAAATAAAGACGAAAAAAGAAAGAATTGTTTGAAAAGAATTAATGAAAATGAAATGCTGGATATCCATAGCAAAACTGGTGTAAGTACAGGAAAAGTTAACTTCCATGAGAGAAACCAAAGTAGTTATGGTACACTTCTATTTCATTGAACAGTTGAGGCTGGAAGGGATCTTTTGTAATTATAATTGTAATAAAGACTTAAAAACATTTTGAAAGTTTAGAGCATGGCCATCTTCTGTAGTGTGTGCCTTGTACCAGAGGCGCCTGGCAATGCAGGCAATTAACAAACCAGTTCCTACACAGGTGAATGAATACGGGCAGAGCAGCAGAAACTGAGCAAGAAGTGAAAAATTGTGCATACTGAAGACCCTTTTAAAGTAAAAAAAAGTAGTGAAAATGTTCTGTAAAACAGCCTTACTGTGAAAGAAGCTTGGATAGGATGCTATGATACCACCTTTTAATCTGAAGGCACAGATGACAGAGGGCAATGCAAGCCACACAGAAAGATATTTAGCGGTGTCACCATAGGAACCATTTTGCAAAAAGCATGTAGGAGCAAAAAGCCTGACTGATGGATGCATTTGGTTAAAAAAAAAAACAAAAACAGTAAATAAACCTGAAATGTAAAATCAGTTACAATGTACTTTGACTGGAAGACAGCACCACATGGTGCCTGTTGCATAGGCAAATCAAGATTAGAGAGAAATCGTAGTTCAGTTCAATGTAAAGACATTGCAGATGCACACTGAAATATGCAATCATCACAGAAGGAAATGTTAAAGCAATCCAGAAGAGAACAAAATGAGAAAAAATGGATATCTTCCACACATAGTGAAACAAACTGGCAATGGAGGCAAACTGTTTCCTTGGAGACATCAAAACAAAAGTTACACGACTTTCAGTCAGCAGTATTTTCCAACAACATAGTAGGAGCTACACTGAAGGCTTGATCTGAGGATTAAGTACATTTTATGTCAGCAGAATAATTTCTCTCAAATGAGCAGAATCATACCATTACAAAATCAATAGAAAATCAAAGATATGTTCTTCAGATTGCAAGTATGGAATTAGTTTTATTCACAAATACTTCTTTTCATTATTATTTACTTTGTTAATGCATCTGTTCTAAGCCTTAAATTTTGTAGGTTTTGTAGGTTCAAATCCCAACTGAGATTTTCAGCCTGTATATACAATAGGTCAAATCACATTTCTTTGGTTCTGAGCTACCCTGAATCTCACAGACATCAATGTCAGAGCAAAAATTTTAAGCCAATTCTTTTTAATTAAAAAATAAAATAAAATCTACTATGGAATTATGGACTTTATATAATGGTAGCATCCAAAAAAGCAACAAAATCATCAACAAAACGCATGGATTGAACTTCAGTTTCTGTATACGTCACCTCAAAGCTATGAGATTTCCATAGACTTTAAGGTAATATAAAAACAGATGATTAGACTTTGATTAGACAGGAGAAAAAGAGGCCCCATTGGTCTCATTTCTCATCTAACGATGTATTATTATACGAATGAAATCTTCCTCTGCCATTGGGCATGGCCATTCATATCTCATATCTCATAAGAGAATTCCCTACCCATCTGGATCTGGATTACTAGATCTGTGGGTTAAGAGTTGGTACACTCAGCAGAACAATAAATGTACACAAGTTAACAACAAATACTTTTAAATGGGAAATTAGAAAATATCTCCAACCGTCAAGGCACCAAGTATTGGAAAAGTCCTGCAAACAGGAGATTGAGTGGTAAAATAAAATCTAATTGATTTTAAATGACACTTGATCATTTCATGAAAAAGTTGTCTGCAATCACAGGAAATCAGGCATCTAGGCCCTAAAATATGCACTGTTACTGGAATTACAATGAAAAATAACATAAAATGAAAAAATCATTTTTTTTCAAAGTTGGAAGCATAGAAGAAACAGAATTATTACAGAGGATTAAAAAGGAAAACTAAAACACCTAACAACACTGGAGAATGAGTAAATTACAGGCTGGTGTAATAAGACTATGTAAAGGTACTAAAATAGCTGAATATAGCCAAAAGGATGAAGAAATGAGCTGAACATAATACTACAGTCATTTAGATATGTTACTTACTGACCTCATAGCAACTAATTTACTCTTTCCAAATTACAGCTTTGTTAAGTTTTTGGGACTAATGTCCATTTTACTAGATCTAAAAGCAGCCAATCACTTCACTGTGATTCTGTGATTCTGTGACACTGTGATTCACCAGTCTCTAATCTACAGAAAAAAAATTAAAACAAAATTCCAGATATTAAAAGGAAGTGTTCTTAGTTCTGAATTTTTCTGAGGTTTTTTTTTTTTTTTGTGTTGTTTTTTTTTTAAGAACACTTTTTTTCCCCCTAAAAACAGCAATACAACAATTTTATCAGAGCTTTAAGTGCAATTTAATTCATAAAGATCTCAATGGAAAGAGTTCTAAGTGTTTTACTTGCTGGGAAGAACAGAGGTAAGACACCTGCTACATCAACAGAGATTACTAAGAGCATGGTAGTATGATGAAAATTCAAAGCAATGAGCATGAATAATGAGATGCATTTTTGAAATGTGACCAGGCCACAGATCTCTTGAGATGAGGGTATAACAGAGTCATAAATACTCTCGAAAAAAGATTCAAATACAGGTGCAAATATGGTAAAATGAAATCTGAATGCGTACCTTCAGCAGAGCAGCACCAGGGGGAACAGTTTCACTAAGCACCCCAGCATGCCACCTCCTCATACCAGCAGTGCAATAACACCTTGCACTGCTGATGTTTATAAATGTTGGTATGAGGTTGAAAATTCTTAAGAAAGTCCATGAAGAACATCTTACAAGCAAGAAAAGTAGGACCGCATAAATCTAACGAGATTCAGCAAGGTCAAGTGCAAGGTGGGGCAATCCCACGTATGCGTATGGACCAAAAGAACTCACCAAGTGCAGCTCTGCTCCAAAGGACTTGAGGGTCTGACTGGATGAAAAGCTGGACATGAACCAGCTGTGTGCTCCTATAGCCCAGAAGGCCAGCAGTATCCTGGGCTGCAACAAGAGAGGGAGGTGATGGTTCCTCTGTGCTCTGCCCTCATGAGGCCCCACCTGGAGTGCTGCATACAGGCCTGGGGCCCCCAATACAGGAGGGAGTGGAGCTGCTGCAGCAGGTGCACAGGAGGACTGGAAGGATGATCAGAGGGCTGGAGCACCTCACCTATGAAGACAGGCTGAGGGAAGCGGGCTTATTCAACCTGGAAAGGAGATAGTCTTCCAGTACTACAGATAGTGGTAAGACAAGGGGAAGTGGTTTTAAACTACAAGAAAGGAGATTTAGGTTAGATGTCAGGGGGAAAATCTTTACTCAGAGGGTGGTGAGACACTGGCACAGGCTGCCTAGAGAAGCTGTGGATGCCTGTCCCTGGAGGTGTTCAAGGCCAGGTCAGATGGGGCCCTGGGCAGCCTTGATTTAGTGTCTGACTTACTGGCTGGCAACCCTGCCTATGGCAGAGTGGTTGGAACTGGATGATCTCTGAGGTCCCTTCTAAGCCAAGCCATTCTAAGATACTACAGTTCTATGGTTCTATGACACCTTCCTTGATTCTGTGATCCGTAAAGTTTATCATTTTTTATGCTTTGGCATGCCTAGGAAGCAAATTAATTAGACTGGCATTTTGTTGTGCTATGTAAACACAGAAAAAAAGATTATGCTTCCTTAAAAAAAAAAAAAAAAAGTAAATTCCATATTAGATTTTTTTCTCTGTTGAATACGAAGCTCATAATTTTATATTAAATTCTGTTTGTTCCTTTGCACTCTGTCTGAAATGGGTCATGTTCCATACCATCATTAACTGTGATTCAAAAATATTATTTATTTCATTAAATCAAGTTGAACAAAGTAATAAAGGAAAGACTTCAGTTCCAGCACTTCAGACTTATCCTGGAAAGAGCTAAGAGCAGAGCTTGGTTTTATGCTGACTCAATTTCACTGTATACACCTGGGAAGACCTATCTGAGAAGGAGATGATAGGGGTTGTCTCAGTAGGGCCTTGCCCATACAATCTGCAAAATAACTGCAGTCAGCTCACACTCTCTGCATTCTCAATGCAAACTGAAATCTGAGCTACTTTAATTCATGAGCAAAAAAAAAAATTATTTGTATCCTTGCTTGCTTTATGCCTCTCAAAATTCATGTTGTAAGAAAATTCCAAGACAGAAAAAGCATGGGTTAAGATAACAGCATTTTATTGGATAAAATGATAAATCTAGACTGAGTAAATCTAGACTAAGAACTAAAATCTAGGTTAAGAACAGAGCTGTCAAGAGAACAAAAAGGAACTATGTATGTATCTGCCAGCTAGGCCAAAGATTCATGCAAGAACACAGCCTAGCACATTGCTGTGATGATCATGATTTCATATGGTATTCTGTTTTTAAAGGCTTGCCTTTGCAGACAAACCTACAAATGAAAAATACAGAGACTATTCCTCTTACAGATTTTGAAAATATTAGATACGCTGTTATTATACATCCATTTTCTATTGTCTTCCGACAGATTCTATTCTAAAGAATGACTCTGTGTAGCAGCCACTTTTATTAAATGTATTCAGCCACTGCCCTGCCTGTCTTTGGCATTTGTTATGTACTACTGTTTTACAATTGTGCTTCTTTGTTTTGGCAGCATCTTACAACATTTTCAGTGTCGCTTTTGTTTTTTTTTTCAAATACTTGTTTGTCACTGAGTTTAAAGATAATTTTTTAAAAATGTATATAAATTTTACTGTGTTTAATACGTTAAAGTTTTCTCAGATATTTTTAAGAGTTTTTACTGGAAAGACTTTCTATTGCTCCAGCAATAGACTCAGTTCAAGGTCTTTGCTGACTGGATGTGAGAACAGACTTCAAATGTTTTGGACTGTGAAAATGAAATCAGGACTGCTGTTTTGGCCTTATGTCAACACATAGCATAGCTTATCATGTGATGTTGTATTTAGCCAACAATTTCAGACCAAAACAAAGCAAACATTTTGTTCTTATTGGATTTCTGAAATGGACAAACATCAACTTGCTCGACATCTTTATTATTATTACAGCTTATCTTCTCTGTGAAAGATTTCATTCATATACAAATAATACTTGCAGAGTAACATCATAACTGAACAAACACATGAAATGTTGAACCGTGTAACTTTAGCCATCAAGTTATATGAGAAACACTTTGTCCTTTAAAACCATTTTGTCTCTTTTTTTTCCCTTCCTGCTTATTGTATCAATTATTTTTTACTGAGGAGAACTTCTAAGATACATGGCACAGCAAGGCAACTTATGTCAGACCTGTAATATGAGCATAAGGAAGTAAAAAGAGCAACATTTCTCCTTCAAAAGCCTCAGCTTTCTTACTTGTGGTGCACTATCAGGTGCCTGTTGGCCATGCAGACTGAGCCCAGGTGCTGAGCATCACAAGCTTCCCTAAAGCGAGAACTCTTCTCTCATCTGTCCTTGCTCAAAAAAAAATTGCTATGAAGAGGTTCAGAACATGTTTTTCAAATAATGAATGTTTGTTTATATAATGGCTCAGATTTAAAAAATAAATATCTCCATTCTGCTTAGAATGCTGCAGTGCCTAATACAGACAGCCTTCTACTCATTTACACAAAAGTTGACCATTTTTCAGAACTCAATCTGCAAGAAAAATTACATGCTAAAAAGGTATATATACCAGTCAAGAGACTTGTGTTAAAAAAAGAGAAAAAAAACATTTTAAATTTCTAATGAAACCTACCATGTAAAAACATCATAGAAATTTGCGAGTCAATACTGATATCGATACAAACTGACCTCATATGCTAACTAATGATGAAACTTCAAATACATTTCCAGACTTCAGTGCACCTCAAATGGTTTATCAGGTCTCAAATATATCAGAAATAAATAAGATTTTATTTAGCAACATAGCAAAGAAGTTCTTTCACTTGGTACTGGCAGGCAAATACTTCAAAGGAAAAATTTTATAAATGTCTAAGCAGGACCCAGGTATGCTATACATTCTTGCAATGTGTACTCATAACATCTACATTCATTTTTAATTTATCAGTGCATTTCCTAATATAAGCATGTTTAATAATTATATATGTGATCTCAGAGTCCTGTGTACATTTTGTTTGTGTATTACCAGAACATCTGCAGAAAGCTCATTGTGCTGCCGTATGCACATAGCATGACCACCCAAATGGTATAATATAAGTAAGGATTGCAGATATTGTTCTTTCTTCCAAAAGTAAAAATGGCCATATCCCATATTTTACATCAACCAAAATTATCATTTTAAAATATTATCATAGGCTCATGGAATCACTAAGGTTGGAAAAGACCTCTAAGATCATCTAGTCCAACCTCCTACCTATGTTCATATAGTTAGTAAATTCTTCTATCAGAAAAAGAAAAAAGTAAGAAAATTCTGAATTTCCAACTATCAGCAATGGTGTGACCTTGCTGTTGTGTTCTCATTTACTTAGCAGAAATCCATGAAGTAGTAAATGCAAACCCTTCAGTAATAAACTATAAGGAAAATCAAGCAATTTGATACTTTAAAGGTAAGTGCAAAGGTACACCAACAGCATTACATTGTGAAAAATATATTTCTTCACCTCTTCCATTTGGACTCCTGTGCAAAGCAGATAAGAAAGAAAGGCAACCGAATAACTGCCCTTAATCTCTTTAAAAAATTGACAATAACGGAAAACCAGACTTTCTGAATTACAGTTCAACTTTCTGCTATACAATACAGCTCTTTTTTGATCCCAGCAGTTGGCAATGTAAAGGAATGCATTTTTGTCTGTAATCATCTCACTGAATACCTCAGTAACAATCCTGCCTTCTTTGAAGTTATTTGCATAAATCCTGTTGCATTTAATTGGAGAGAGAACTTTGTTACCAATGAAGATCAACATTAGTTAATTCCTTGTACATCAAATTTTTGTGCATTTGCTGTGTCAAGTACAAGATTTTGATTGACTGTGTCAGCCTCTTCATTGTCTATGTAGGAACTCGTTTCTTCCCTTACTGCAGCATTTTAGTTCTACCCAAGTCCCACTGTTTTAGAAAAATAATTTATAACAAACACATTCACAGTAAATGGGTCCCAGTAAGTAGGACACGCAGATATACTTCTCAGGTTGTTTCTGATTCTAGTTTAAAACAATCCTCCCCCTCTTGTTCCTCGAGCAGAAGTTATTTTAAATCTGGATCATTATCCTGAACAAGAATAGTTACCTTATTAGGCTCTTCTCACACATCTGCAGTAGCAGATTGACAAATACCCTTTATTGGTACAGTCTTCAAAGTGAATAAACATACAAATGAAACACATTTCTCATTCTTTCTCATTCCCTTCTGCAAAAGGAAAGACAGGTTGGCTGAAAGTCCTTTATAATCCACTGCAGGATATCAGTCCTGCTCAGCAGAATGCCTTATTTCTGTTTCACAGAATGGACAGGTTTGGAAGGAACCTCAAGGATCACGAATCTCCAAACCCTCTGCCACATGCAGGGCCACCAACCTCCCCATTTAATACTAGACCAGGCTGCCCAGGGCCCCATCCAACCTGGCCCTGAGCACCTCCAGGGATGGGGCATCCACAACCTCTCTGGGCAGCCTGTTCCAGCACCTCACCACTCTCTCTGTGAAGAACTTCCCTCTGACATCCAACCTCAATTTTCCCTCCCTCAACTTAAAATCATTTCCCCTTGTCCTGCTGTTATCTACCCTTTCAAAGAGTTGGTATTTTCTCTAACAAGTAGGAAAGCACCAGGCAGCCTTTAGGCGGATTACTCCCTACAAATACAGATCTTGTAGAATTACATGGGGAAACATCTGTTAAGCTTAAAACTCCCAGGGCATTCTTTATGATTCACGTAGCACTTCTTTCAAAGAGGCAAACCTCATATGCTTTTTAATATATGCAGGAATCGGGAAGCATCACTTTTTTAATTCTATAGCAAGTTATCAAATGCTGAGCATCCTGATCATCTGTACAGTTTTCAGCTCAGCAGCTGCAATTAACACATGAAGGAATCCTAAAAAAGTTTATAACATTCCAGATTCCTACAAAATGGTAGGATTGGATGGATTGCCTTCTGCACATAATATTTCTACTTTCCCATTCATGTGCAAAAGCTCCATTTCATCAACAACCACTAATGTTTGATGTAATAATACACTGCAGAAAGCAATTAGGAAAGCATGAGGCTGCTTCTAATCTGGTAGCTAGCTCCTTCTGACATGAGTTGGAATGACATGAGCCAGGAGAAGTGTCACACTCAAGTCTCCTTTCAGAAAGGGCTGAGTGCAAACATTCAACAGTGACCTGGAGACTTTGTGGAATCACAGAATGGCTTAAGCTGGAGGGGACCTTAAAGATCACCAACTCCAACCCCCGCCATGGGCAGGGCTGCCATTCACCAGATCAGGCAGCCCAGGTCCCTGTCTAGCCTGGCCTTGAATGCCTCCAGGGATGGGGCATCCGCAGCTTCTTTTGGCAAACATAGCAGTGTGGTGGCATTCAAGCAGAACTACACTGTGCACAGAAGCCTTGTGCACTGAAGGGAGAGGATTCCACCTCTCCAGAATGCTGGTGAAACACAGATAGAAAGTGGTTACAAAGGGATTAGAAGGTAGTCAAAAAAAAAAAAAAAAAAAAAAAAAAGAGGGAAGAACATGTCCCAGACCATTTTGGTCAAAAATATATGGTAGTTAAAAGTGATACCAGAAAGAAAGTTCTTGTTCTGAGAAATTCTGTGCTTGTATTCCTTGTATTCCTTGTATTCCCACCACTGCAGAGGACCTACACTTTGCAGGCTTCTTTCCTATAGATGTAAGCACTGAGAGGCAGTGAGGTGGCATCAGCTCTGGGTGTTTCTCTTGTGGACAGGCAGAAGGTACTAGAAAAGTAAGGGCTGTGGCGTTTATGAAAACAAGATAACAATAACAGTGCAAGTTGTATGTCAGAAATTGAATCACAAATGACTGTTACATACAGAGTTGTAGCAAATCAAGCTTATACCGCAAAATGAACACATATATATATATCTGTGCTCAACCATGACATATGAGAATGTTCTATTTTTTCCTACAGAGTATGTCTGCTTATATCTGAGCAATCTGATGCATCCTACATCCTACCTATCTACCTACAGGCATGATCCACAGCATCTTTTGTGTAATGCTTGAGTATAAGAATGGCAAATAGAAATTATTTGTAGGGGCACTTGTCTGAAAGACTGAGCCTCTCCCAGATAGCATCATATCCACTTGCATACACTTGAAGAACCTCATGTTTAGACCAAAATTTCCAACTGAAAGCATTTAGATGATGTTGCCAGCACACAGATTGCCCAAAACTAATCAGTAAAACCCTGAAGAACTCCACAAATGCTTTAACAGGGCATCACCACTGAATTTTGAAATGGAGAAAAGTAGTCAGTTGTTGGATCCAAAACAGTATACAAGCCCACCAACAACACTTTATGTTCTCTAAACATTTTTTTTAATGTTTTTTTTCCCCACTAGCAAGAAACTTAGTATTGGATGGGAAGATGGTACTAAGAAGCCTAATGGACTTCTCTACGTCTAGATGAGGACCAACAATGAACAGCTGCAGCACCAACAGTGAGGTGGGATAGTTTGGGAAGAAAAGAATTAGAATCTGAAATGCAGCAAGAGCAGGAGTGATCCAGTGTAGTAGCTAAAAGTGATGTCTTGGACAGACAGTAACTAATTGTACATATCACTTGTTCCCAGCAGGTACAGTGCCAGGGGCACAGAACAGCATGCTTGCATAGAGGCAGGCATGGGGAATTGGCATCCCTCCCTGCACAAACCGGCTTCCACAGGGGCAGGCTGTTCTTGCATCTGCTGGAGTTCAGCATGGGGTGCAAATCTCATCTTTCAGGTGTTTCATCAGGAACTCATGGATCCACATGACTGAACTCCTTCACTTTTCCAGACAAGCAGGTCACATGCAGAATTCTCCTGGGTGACTCCACTGCCCATGCTAACTCTTGACCCTTATTTTTGGAAATTTTTGGGAAATTATTAACTGGCACTAGACAAAAATCATGTCAAGGAGCATCTCACAATTACAAATAATTCCTCACAGAGTGTCCAAACATTTCCTGGCAATGCTCAGATTATTAGCCCAGATACAGTTAGACAGCCAGTAAAGAGCAGAGCCACGAACCTGGTCAGAGAAGTGGTCATGCAGGTGAGAGGGAAGGCACAGGGTCCCACCAGGGCGCAAGACAGATATGCTGTTTGCTTCACATACAGCCAGCTCATTTACTGATTAATACAGTTCATTTTAAAAACTGCTCTAAAATACATACTTATTCTCCATCACATCTGTCTTTTGAAAGGAAGTAGGGTTAGCTATTTGCCAGTACAGAATATTACTGATTTGCTTCATGGATGCTCAGCTGCAACAAAGCTGGGACTGGCAGAGTAGAACAGAACAGTTGTATAACAATTGGAGAAAAGCAGCACTGCTGCAAGACTTAGGCAGGCATCAGTGGTCTTCACTAAGCTGAAACAGCAAAAAAGCCTGAGCCCTGAAGCAGAGCTATCAGCAAAAAAAGAAGAGTTCATCCAGATCTACAACATACCTTTCCCACCATAACCACTCAGGAAACAACAACACGTTTTCTAGGTTTATTAACTCTCAAGCAGCAGTGCACACTCTGGGAGAATTTCTGAACATTTCTGTGCCCTGGGACCCCTGGGAAGTTGTTTTCCTGCTAACACTGCATAGTCTCTTGTCCTACAGTGGTGTTAATCTTGCAGCACTCCTAAGCCAAACAGCCAGTGTGAATACTACAGTGGTTACTTCTACAACAACTATCAAAGAAATGAGCCTTGAGCCACAAGGCTCACAAATTAGCACACCCAGAAAGATACAGTTTATACCATTTTTAAAGTCACAGTTTGTTGAGTAATAAATTAGCCTTATAGAGAAAAATTTTTAAAAAGTGTTTTTTTAAAGGATAATTATTTATGATAGACTCTTTTGAGCTCAAAAAAAAATCCTCCCGTACAGTATTGATGAAGTTGAAGACTCCTATTTAGAAATGAAAGTCTAACTCCCTGAACACGCTGCATGGACAACTTCTGCTACCAAAGGAGTTTCAAGACATTTCTAGGAGCAGCCTACAAATTTTTTTTCTGCAATTTAATTTCAAGCTAAAGGCTATATTTTGCCCTCCTTATTCAAAATAATACTTCTACAAAAGTAATTCTATTGAAACCAGGCTGAAGAAAAATGATAAGACAAATCAGGAAAGATTTATTTCTCCCAAAGTCAAGTATTACATTTTTGGTCAGTATTATCAGCATGATCTACCTGGATTGGAATTGTAGCTTGATTTATGTTATCATCTAGGGGTCAGGAGATCCTGACCTCATCTGCTGGCACTTCTCATTTCTTCTGTCTCTTTGCTAAACCTCACTACACCAACACTCATCAAATGAATTGCTATTTCTGTTGTTACAGTTGTTCTCAGGATATTCTACTAAAAGCAACTTGGGATTTCTGGACAGTGCAGATGGTGGGCAAGTAGGATGGTTCTGCCAGTTCTGCCAGTCTGGTCTGATACCCTGGTGTGCTGAACACATTTAACAAGCCCATATATGATTATATGACATCATGGGAAAAAGCAGAATTGGAGCAAATAAGTCAGTTATTTTTGAATACTGTTTATGGATTTGTCAATGTTATTCCCATGTCCCCAGAACTCTCTGCGGAGTTCTCCATCACCCAAAATGGCCCTGAAAGCCTTTCAGTACCCTCTGGTGCTGCTGAACATAGCTAGGAAATCTCTCAGATGGCTCTGCATTTTTGGCTGACAGAGAATATTCTCAGCTATTTTATCCCCATATTCCCAGGAACAACTGCCAGAAACTTGATGTTCGAGATCCAAAACAGAAGTTATCCAATAACTGAATTTGAAGCCCTCATGAACAAAGAGGAAACAGACTGAATGAGCAGTCCACTGAGACAAGCAAGAAAATTCAGTGTCCTTTCAATATGCTTTATGCTTCTTTAAACACTGCACAGCGTTCACATCTCTGCAGTTGTCAGTTTTTCACAGCATATTTTTCCTTATCGTGAGAAAACAAATACAATTCAATAAAGCTGAAAATTCAAAGTTCTTTCGGTATGAAGGATCTCCTTTAATATTTGCCAAGCAAATATTTTTACTCTAGGGTTTCAGTGGAGCTGAAATACAGCCTCTCCTGTTCTTTTCTTGGTAGCTCTCCTTTCACTGGCATAACAGAACTCTGGGAATAGGCAGGAGATCTCTTCATTCTTTTTGCCTGACTTCTGCCAGGTACAATACCCATCAAGGCAGAAAGAACTTTCAAATGGGAGTGATCCAAAAACCTGCACTGCAAACAGCTCAGAGACACAGAAAGCACAGCTATCCCCAGGCATAAGCCACTCAAACATTCCCTCTGCTGGATGTCTTTGAGGTAACACAGCAGAAAGCATTGAAGGTTTTGCAAACTCAACAAAACAAAACAAAAAGGCATAAGCTCTTTTATACATAGGTAGTGCATTTAAAATGTAATTAATTTAGAATTCATTGACCATTCCCCATGAAATTTTTGAACTAATGTAATAAATAAGGAATTATCAAATTGAGTATCATCCCTTCCTAAGCAAAACAATGCAGACAAAGAAAAGCTGCTTTGGTGCATGAAATCATCCAACACACTTTTTGGGGGGAAGATTAAAAGATGCATTTAAACAGCCAGGGTCCTCAGCATTGGTGGAAGGAGGGGACACACCTGAGCCCCAAAGTCACACTTCATGACTTTTCTGCAGCGTCAACCTTCTCTTCTCATACAGAACCAGTAGAGCAGCATATTGAGCTGTCGGACTTACTCTCTTTTCTCACTGCACACACAAAAGAAGTCATTTTGCATCGATTTTTCTTTCTTCCTCAAGCCAGCCAGCATGCCTTTGCTTTTCTTTTGTGACTAACATCTTGGCCTTTGAACAGCCACAACAGAAAGCTTTTGAAGCTTATCCTCACTTAAATGTCCTTGCCCAGTAAAGTATCTGCTTAAGGAACAGATTTTTTAATAGATTGTTTGCAAATTTGGGATCATTCCTCAAATTCTCCCAAAGACTGAAGATTTTTATGCTCCAAGCTTCTGTTTGATGAATTTCAGGAGTAGTTATCTTTGTAAACTGTCAACATAAGGCATCTTTTTTAAAAAATGTGATAATAGTACCTGTATTTTCATATGAAGAATCCACTAAAACCACGTTTTCATAGGAACATTTCTTAAGCTACCAGTCCAACATCTGAGGATGGAAGTACTAGACTCAAATACTGAGAAACTGTGTGATCATATCTGACCAATCCGTCACAACAATGATCTGCTAAAGCCACTGGCATATTCATAGGAAAATGCTGTGGGAAAGACATAGCAATTCCTTGCTGAAATCCTTATTTATGCAGATCAAATCATATGCTCATGAGAGTTCACTTTAGGTACAATATCTTTATGCATGTAGGTAAGGCAAAAAGGATTCAATCTATGTATTTTCAAAGAAAGAGAAAGGCAATGCAAAAATGAAAATAAAATATATTTATATTCCCATAAGAGCCGCACAGATACTGCTCTGCCAGTGATCTCACAGTTAAGTATCATTACGAAAAAGCTGCTGTACAGTGTGAACAAGCAAATCAATTCCACTTCTTTGAAGCAAAGAAGGAGCATTACAAATATCATAAAATAAATTACACTCACAAGGGGAGTAGACACTGTACTCGCCAAAGTGTTCAACATAATACTTGAATGCTTCTTCACCTAAGATTGAATTGCAAAATGTAGACTTCCATTCGTGGTGCCAGAGCAACAAACATCTATTATTTGTATGCAACCACAAAGAGGAATGAGTTCATCCAGTTTTGAAATAATACAGGAGGAAAATTTGTATTAGGGATATCTCACACGTGTGTTCTGTGGATGAAGGACATTTAGCTTTTCAGATACTCATTCTAAATCCTTACTGACAAAAGCCAAAGGTAAAAATACTATTTTATGGATTAACTGATTTCACTTTCTTTAACCAAACTGTTACTGATTTTTTTATAGTTTTTTTAAAGAAACTGCATCACAGACATTTTTAGCTGAAGAGAATATGTACAGCTATAAAAAGAGGATTAAAAAAAAAACATGAATTAGACAAACTACAAAATATTGAGTAAAACTCAAGACAGCACATTACAGAACTTCATATTTTTATTATTTTCTCTCTTTTACAACTTAGCAGAGGTAGAAGAACCTTGGCACATATCTGTGTTCCATCTAAGCAGTATTTTGTGATTTATGTAACTCCTACATCAAATATATTGGGTACTGACATAACTTCTGTCTTAGCACATTCTATAAACCCATACGTGCTGAAGGAACATACCCAGATCAGCACATCCACAGACATCCAAGCACTGGTCGGGCTACATCACTGGATACTGACTCCATTCTCTGCAGTGAAAAGAACTGCAAGGGAAAGGCTCACTCTACTTGAGAGAATACTTCTAGCTTCCTCAACAGGCTCTTTCTTTGCAGCAAAAGGTGTGCTAAAAAGCTTATTAGAACTGCAGGAAGGGACTACTTGCCCAATGATAGGTAGTCTGCTGTTATTGAGACTGTCAGTCACTGCCCTTGGAAGAATGAGGAGATTAGAGCTTTTTAATATCACTCATAGTCACTAATTCTAAAAGGCAGCACAATGTGACCCAGTCAAACTGATTCACATCACCATTTCCACTTTGGTTGTCATTATTGCTCCAAGATTACACAAACACTGCACCTACGTATTAGGAAATCAGCACCTGGCTTTTGCAACTCATATTTGTATATCCTGACTTTTGCAAATCACTATTATCTTACTATTTCATACAACCACTAATTATTCTTAGTGGAGCAACATGCAAAATAAGCTAGATGGTGCATCATGATAGCACCTTTTTTCTCTGAGTTTCCAACCCCAAAACTGATTATGTTTGACTCAGTTTTAAGTTCCTAAAATGAAAAAAGGTATCAAAAAAGGAGAACAAATCACATGAAAAACAATTTGCTGTCAGCTGTCTATTCTGCTTAGGTCTGTGGCTGGTAGGACAAACATTTTGTGGAGATTTTCAACAATTCATACCTTTGTCTCAGTGGAAATAAAGCATGATCAATCCAGGACAAGATGCATGTACGGTAAACATAAACAAACTGCTATATTTAGAGATATTATGCACTATTACAATACAAACTGAGAAGACTAGATACACGTAAGGTAGCATTTGATGACCTAAAGCTTAAAGTCCAACATAAGTCCAAAAGTATCAAGCTACATTCAAGATCTAACAGGAGACCACTGTCCTTATCTGAGATTTCAAGGCAAAACATAATGCGGAGGGCAAAAGTGGGAAAGTGCTACTCGCCAGTCTCTTTGGCCACGCACAGGGCCATTCATACCATATAACCATAGGATATCCCAAGTTGAAGAGGCCCTTTACTGATCAATCACTGAGTCCAACTCCCATACTCAAACACGACTACCTAAAATTCAAACCCTATGACTGAGGATGTTGTCCAAACACTCCCTGAGCTCCAGCACTGGGGCCGTGCCCACAGCCCTGGGCAGCTGTTCCATGCCCACCGCCCTCTGGCGCAGCCCCTTTCCCTCACCCCCAGCCGCCCTCCCCTGACGCAGCTCCATGCCGTTCCCTGTCGCTGTCACACAGAGCAGAGCTCAGCGCTGCCCTCCGCTCCCTGTGAGGAGCTGCGGCCATCAGGCCTCCCCTCAGCCTGCTATGCTCTGGGCTGAGCACACCCAGGCACCTCAGCTGCTCCTTTGCCCTCCAAGCCATTCCCCATCTTTGTTGCCTCCTTTGGACTCTCCCTAATAACTTTATGGCCCTCCAATATTGTGGGCCCAAACTGGCTCCCACTGCTGAATGTGAGACCATACAGCACAGAGCACAGGGCACAACCCCTCCCCCCACCCTGTCTGGAGCACCCAGGGGACACTGCTGACCCAAACTCAACTAGCTAATGACCAGAACCCACAGGTCGCTTTCCACGGGGGTTCTCCACCCCCTACCCCATACATCAACCCATGACTGCTCCATCCCAGTTGCAGAATCTGGCATAATTCAGCAGGATTCCAGATCAGCAGGGGGCATTCGGCACGTGCTGCCTAGAAGTGACCTTGTGACTGAAAATCGCTGACATGGAGTGCCAGCCTCACATACACTGCACCACAGCAGTGAGCTGAGCATTTACGCTCAGAGGCACGCTCAGGAGTTCACACAGTCTCTGATTTCCTATCATACGCTCGTGGGACCTCCGACACAAAATCCATCAGCACAGAGAGTGATACTCAGGCTTTGCCTCTTATTTTTAAGGGCAATTCAGCCTCTGTGAAGAGTCACAGAAAACAACTTATCTTGACTACACGTATTGCCCAGTAAGAACTGTTAGAGATGAAGGAAAGTAAAGAGTGATCTAATCTTTTTACTTTAATTCAACCATGCCAAGGAAAATGGCTTTTTTATATCACACCTACTTAGATTAGATGACCGTGATGCTGTGGAAAGCACAGTCACTTGAGAATTCACATGAGAAAATGAAAGAAAAGATAAAAAATGCACTGTAAATAATCAATAATTAATTTTATCACTAGAATAGAGAGTTAAAATAAGTACATTCCTGAAAATCAAGCCAAGTTCTGTTTAAGTGTTATTACTGTATAATGTAAAAATTAATTGCTTTTCTCCTTTCAGTTATGACACTGTAATTTCGAAAACCATTCAAATGCTTTCTATCATTTATAGGAAGATGGACATTTTCATGTGGAAGTGGCTTTCTTATCACAAAAAAGTAATACGAATCATAAGAGGGCAGAGTTCACCATGGAGTCAAATTGGTTTAATAACCACTTGACTCTACAAAACAACTTCCAAACAGTTTCTTTGGTTTTCAGCTAATGGAAAGGAGAAGTGAGAATTTTATCTCTAGACTGTTAGACTTATTCAAGTCCTGCCACTGAAAACATTATAGAAATGACATTTTCATTGGCTTTCTTGAAGAAGTAATATTAAAAACTCTGGGCCACTTTCACAGTGTCATTGTAAGTTCTCCAGTGCGCAGCTGTTAGTGAGTTAAGAAAGTCATGTCATCTATTGTTTCTCATAAACCATCATGGTCCCTAGTAGCTGTCAAGGCAGCCAATCCAATTCATCCTGAAATCCATCAAAGTCTAAACACATTTTGACAAGCAAACAGGAGGGATATTAGCATCAGAAGAAAGTGAAGACACAATTTGATTCTGAGAGCTCTAGGAGCCTGCAAAGAAATGGGAGCTTAGTGTCAAAGGCTGACTGACTGTGAATAAATCAGCTCTGGGAAAAATTAGAATTTCTGGATCTTAAGTGACAGATGCCCCTCATGCTAGAATGACTTTCAGGCCACTTCATTTGAATTTTATTAGGAGAGGAGGAAAAACACAGTTACATAGCAATAGCAAAACATTTCAAGATTGTGTGTGGTGGGTTTAAGATTAATCTGCCAATATCAGGACCACTCATTTCATTCACTTGGTTCAGAATATGAATAAAAGTAGCAGATAAAGAGTAAACAATATAAAACAAAGGACAGTGTTCTTCCTGGATTTTTTTTTTAAAGGTATATTTTTACAGATTTTTCTAACAGTCGACAAACACCATGGCAAAGTGCAATGGGGAAGCAGTAAGCAAGTAGACTTCCTGCACACAGGATCTCTGCTGACGTGGCTGAAAGTGTCTCATGCCACCAAAGAGGTCACAACTTCACACAGCTCCTAGTAAACAGTAAACCTTATTGGCACAGGAATACACAGGAGCTGACGCCATAAATTCTTCCTGGCCCGGAAGAGGCTGAAGAAAATTATGGAGTAGTCCAGTGGGGTCTACAGGGCACTACGCTCTGGGCACTGCTGCAGTAGGATGCGCTCTCATCCCTGGAGAGTTACAACTGGGAAGTTATATTGAAGAAAAGAACACTGCAAGCTTATGTTTTTCATTAATCATCATCTGTCAGTGTGAGGTCAATCAGGTTGCCTGGAACGGATGCACTTCATATTTGATCACAACTAGTAAACACTGAGCTGAGTGTCTGAAAGGAAATATTAAACCTAGAGATGGCAGTTCCTCATACCATGGAAGAACTAGAATTATTACTTCACAGTTAAACAGATTGTTGGGAATGAATGGAGGAAATCCTCACCAACTGCCACAGAACTGGCTTACATGTTCAAAATGAACTGTTGTTTGTAAATCAGCATTTTTACAGTTCTGGCCATTTACTACATGTCCATCTATACATTATAGAATCTAACTTCCTGGGAATATATATGCAGTTTTTTTAATCTTGGCTCTGGACTGGTTTATTTGTATCTGTGAATTAATTTAAATCAGTACACCGGAACAAATTCCTGTTGGTACTTTCTAGCTCATCTAGCACAATCCTTTCCACTGACAACAGGATTGCTGAGCCGAGGTGTTGGCTCAGACAGCCTGCACAGTCAGTAGTACTGAGCTATAAAAACCTGGCACTTCCATTTTGCTGGATGTTTTATCATTACAGGGTTGGTGTTTCTTGATAATCTGAATAAGTGGCATCTGGCACTTGTCGCAGTATAAAATTTTGAGAGGGGCTGTATTTGTCAAAAACAATGCTTCATATTTTTTAATACTGTATTATAATTTTTAATGAAAAAAGCCTTTCATAGTAAAAATATTAAAGTCTAAAATAACAAAATACTCTAACACATAACAAGGCAATTATTTCCCAGAACATTTTTCTGAATTCCTAGGGAAGTTATAGTAAAATGGCACATTCAAGGGGAAAACATCCTGACAGAAAAATTATGACCACTTTAGTTAGTGCAGTTTTAGGTGCAAATTTTATTCTTAAACAAGGTCTTTGAATAAAAGTGTAAGGAGACCTAACAGCAAGTCAAAGGCCAGTGAATATCCATGTATGAAAGATGGAAAAGAGCTGTTAGTCTGAAAAAGAACAGGAGATCAGTAAGTAGTACAGGGAAAACACAGCTGCAGAATGTCTGGCAGAGACCCAAATATCTTTTATGCTTCACTTTCAACCTTCTTTTTTCTTTAAGCTAAGAAAGCAGTAATACCTAATTCAGCATGTTTTTACCAAGCATGTCAAGTCACAGTTTCTGAAAGACAAGACCTGCAGAACCTCAGATGGCAGAGAGCAGTGTTGCTACAACAAAAATCTAAGTAGTGCTCAGAAGTAAACCATTACAACAGTCATGTCAGCACACTCTCTGTATGGGTGAGAGAGTCAGGGAGAGACTTGTTTGCAAACATGGCATTTGCTTTGTGCGAGCACCTGGACTTGCTGCCAGGGAGGGCACAGCAATACATCCCAGCCCATTGCTTGGGTGAGAGGACCTGCCAAGGACTAGGCAGGCAGCTACTGCCCTGGCCACAAAGCACACAGCCAACAAAACCTTCACATGCAGCATCTCTGTGAAAAGGAAACATCAGTGAATGGGCTTGATAGGGGCTTTGGAGCAGTCCAGCAGATATGTTAAGCCTTTACCTTCCTAAGTTAAATAGTGTCTTACTCCATCTGTGACTCCACTAACTTTCATTAAAGTGTTATGGAGTAACCACATGTAAAGCTACAAGCAATTGATATCATCTAGGTAATTTTCATAATAAGTGTATTTCTGATTGCTGCAATAAATAATTG
>NW_024962262.1:137003-159385 GCF_019238085.1 Lagopus leucura
GTAAAAAGTTGATTTGCCTCCTGTTTATAAAACCCCTTTAATAACAGAGGGCCACAATGAGATCTTGCAGCCTTCTCTTTTCCAGGCTCAGCAAGCCCAGTTCCTTCTTCATAGGAAAGGTGCTCCAGCCTCTAACAGTCATTTTCTTTGCTCTCATGTGGACCCTGTCCAACAGCCCCACGTCCTTTCTGTGTTGCAGGCCCCAGACCTGGATGCAGTACTCCAGCTGGGGCCTCATGAGGGCAGAGTAGAGGGGAGCAGTCACCTCCCTGGCCCTGCTGGCCACCCCTCTTCTGGTGAAACACAGGATACCACTGGCCTTCCAGGCTGCAAGTGCACACTGCTGGCTCATGTTAAGTTTTTCATCGATCAGAACACCTAAGTCTTTCTCAGCAGAGCTGAGATTTCTTCTCCCAGTCTGCATATATATCTGGGATTGCCTCTACCCACATGCAAAACCTTGCACTTTGCTTTGTTGAATAAGTACTAAATTAAAATTATTTTGTTATTCTGTCTTTCTTACTGCAAGGCTGAAAAAAAAATCTATTTTATGCACTGAAATAGAGATAAAAATATTTTGAAAAGATTCTGAAAGGTTGTCTGTTTACCACAAAGCTTGTTGAAATATTTTTTTTTTTTCTTACTGAAAAACCACTGAGATATCTAAGCAGCTTAAAAACTGCAGCAGTCATCTGGGTTGCATCCCTTCAAGTGTCATTTAAAGTAACCAAGTTTGAAAAGTAGTGAGATCAGAGCAGAGTCATCTAAAAAAAAAGAAATCACTTTAAGTGGGGTGCAACTCCAATAAAAACTAAATAAACATATGTGACAGAAAAATAGGGAAATACATAAGCTACTTATTGCTGACTGTTTCTGGAATCCTGTTCACAGCACTGACTTACTGGTCCAAAACTCAGTTTCCAAACTATTGAAAAGAGTTCCAGAATGAGATATTTGAGTGACCTGAGCCTTGGGAGTACAGCAAGGCATGAAGTGTTCTAAACTCAGTCTACTTTTTCTATCCAGTAGAAAATCAAGGACTTGAGCATGAGATAAAAGTATTGCCGGGTCATTTCTATCAAAATCTATGAAAGCAAGGCAATTATGACCTCTCTCAGTATGTGCAACCTTACATTTTGAAAAAAAAAATAAAAATTTTTTTTTTAAATTGAGTATCTAGCAAAATCACATGCTGAGCTTTGTTTAATTCCATAATTATTCACAGAAACTTTTGGAAAGTACTTACAAAATCAGTGACTCAGAAGAAGTTACCTATACATTGTTGTTCCCATACCTGCAGCACTTGTTTAAACCAGGTCTCCTGCACTTTGCCATCAGCGTTTTATCTCTCATTTACACCTTACTGTTCAATAAACAATTTACCCCTAACTACTGATCTTTCCTTTTAATTGCCTCTCAAAAAATGAAAATTCCCACTGAGTTAGTATGCTGACACTTGGTGTTCAGGATGTGACTCTACACAGCTTCAAGGCAGAGAGGGTCACTCTCCTAAGTGGCATCTGGGCACTACACTGACTGAATTCATAACTCACCTGTAGTGACTGAGCTTGATGGTACAGAACAAGCGTTTGCAAGTAGAGTTTCTTCCTAAGCTGGCTGCTAAACCTGCCTCCAGCAAGCTCCACTCCCTGATACTCTCCTGTGAGAAAGCCACAAGTATACACTACCAGGTAAGAAAGTGAGATTGTTTGTTTGTTAATGTACAATTAGGAAAACTAGGAATCAACACACTCCTCTTCAGAGTCATTTACAGCAGATTCAAGAAGAGCTAAAGGTTGTCAAGGAGCTGGGACTCTGTCCCAGGGCAGAAGACACCTGGAAGGGATGGAGAGGCAGCAGGAAGGAATATGGCACAAACGTCTTTCAGAAGATAAGCAATCATGCCACAAGGAAGCTCAGAGCTAAAACCTCTAACTCTGCATGCAGCATTTTCTTTTCATAATTACAGGCTCGGGTGACTTTGAGGATATATTCTGAAAAACAAAATCCCTCTTGGTTTTAAGTAGGTTGAATACATCAAATCATACAAAATGAGAAGTTTGCTTCTCTTGGGGCAATATTGTTTCAAGGGGAAAATGAAGCAGAAGTATTTTTATTGGTGCCAAAGAGCAGCGTGAAAGAAAAGGTGAAAACACTACTGCTGTCAGAATTGGCTATATTTTGAAAAGAGGCCGGAATTAGGTATGTTGCCATCACAGGAGCTGTTCTGACACTGGCCCAGTGCAAGCAGCAAAGTAGAGGCGCAATTTCTCAAGTCATATCCAGATCATCTGAATTGTATATGTGCCATCTTTAAGCAGAAATTTGGTAGGTAAATATCAGTGTGATTAGGGTTGACTGTTTTTGATTGCTAACTCTTAAAAATTCTGAAAATCATTAATTATTTCACTTAAGAAATCTCCAAAGTATCTCGAAAGAACCCAAGCACACACTCTCAATATAAGCACAAAGTATTAAGTGTGTCAGTGCATAAAGCTGGAATCTCACTTTGCAGCAAAAATTTTTCCATGAATTCAAGGATATGCAAGAAGGCACCAAGTCTTTGTAAAGGTCTGTTCTAGAAGACAATTTCACATGGGATGCACGGAACTCAATATAAGGCACACTAGTTGAGGTAATTCTCTTCTGAAACACTGAAGGAAGAGGCAGAGTAGGAGGACAAGTACTATTTTAAATTATTGGGAAACATTAAAATTAGTGTTAAGTGATACTGGTACCATTTACAGCTCTGGTTTTTTGGAAGCAGGGTGAGATATGACACAGACAAAAGCAGTGTTTCCAAATTGGGAAGCAGGATATTAAAGTAGCTATGTGAGCCCTGCAGCAAGAGTCTTTCAGAAAATATATGGAAAGCTATTCCCTAGTTTAATAACTATTTAATAACTATTATTGTTATCATAATATAACTGGAGTGAAATTAAGGATTAGATATGGGCATTTTCTAAAAATCCTCACTCTTCTGATTCAAACTGAACTAAGCAACTTCACTGATGTGAATTTCCTCAATTGCAGTGTCACGATTTCCTACAGCATCTCAGGCAAAGCTTGTAAATAATTTAGGAAAATACTCACTTGGCTGAGGAATACCACTTAACCCTGTTTGGAAGGCATAATTGAGCTTTTCACAGTACACAGGACTTTAGATGTTTCTTTCTGAACAAAAACTCCTCTCTCATCACACACATATACACATAAGTCCTTCAAATTAATGTTCTTACCTTGTCTTTATTTTCAGAGTCAGAATCCTCAAGTTTGGTCCGAATAACAAAGGGAGTAGATAACCTCAGGAGGACTCGTTCAAATGTGGCACTGATCTTAGGAGAAACTATGTCAAAGCAGTCTTGGAATTTCAGAGTTTTGTGGGTATCACATCTGAGCTGCTTCCTTAGACCTTCTCCCAGCTGAAGAACAAACATGTTTTGATCAAACATCAGGTGAAAGGGGAACGCTCTGCAGAAGGTGCTGATACTAATCCTCAGATCTAAGGGAGACTGGGAAGTTCCTGATGGAAGTGCTTTTGTGATATTTGCATTTTCGTGTTCTTTGATAAGGAAAGTCAGACAGCTGCAATTACCTGGGTTCGTCCCCTCTGAACACAGTTTATCATTAGTGACCTGTTCTACTTCCACATCCAATCGGTAAATTTTCTTTGCTGCTGCCTTTATCATTCCCACCATTGCAAACCCTACAATCTGATGTGGGTGAAAGTAATGAAGCATGAGATTGCCTTCAGGGAGCTCTTTGCATAGGAAAGATGGGGATTCCAGGGTGGCCTGTCTTCCAAATGAAGTTCTAATGTGCTCCAGCAAAGCATCAAAGCCATTGAAGAAGTCTTGAAGGGTCCCACCTACAGCTCGAAGAACTCTTTCATTCTCATCAAAGCAGATATTGAAGAATTCCTCCCCAAATTTTTCTTGCATTTCCTCAAATTTCAGACCTATAGGACAACAAGACACTCATGTCAAATACATGCATAGCTACTGTGTCACATCATCCCTTTGTTGTTTGTTTTCTCAGTATTTTTCCAAGTGATTAAGAGTGTTTTTTTCACTGTTTATTTACCCATGGAACCACTGTTTTCCATGGTAGTTAGGAATGCCTGAATGGTACCCTTGGATGCCTGAAACATGCTGCTTCATTCTAGTAGTCACTTTTGTCTGCCATTTCAATCCCTCATGCTTTCAGCTCTGGATCCTAACCAGCTAAGTGTGAGGTTTACACTTGTCTTGTCTCCTCTTCCCTGCTGGAAGCCAGAACACACTATAATTTCCCTAATTTTTAACTTTCCCTTAAGTGTATGTCACATGTAGTCTATTGTGCAAATACACCCAGCCAAGGGTGTATACCAGCCATTGCTGATGCAGACATGGGAGAGGTTTCTGTTTTTATAGCCCCTCTTGTTTGCTGTTTCTCAAAGGACCAAGCTCTCACCAGCTTGAATAATGAGTTTCTGGAATGCTAATTTCAACTTTCATGAAAAGTGCAAAGTGAGACCACTGGCTTTCAAAAGCAGTGCAAAGCCAGACACTTGAGTAGCTGGGTTTTTTTGTTGGTGGTGGTGGTGGTTTTTTCTATGGACAAAATATTTTTCTCATTATAGATATGGGCACTGCAAGAAAATAGAAATAAAGAATTGTTACTTTTTTGTTGCCTGAAAAGGAAAACAAAACCTCGCTATTTTGAGCTTCTACATTCATCTGTATTTCGAAAAATCCATGCCCCTTAGAACTTTCTAAATTGCTATTAGTTGAGACAGGTCTGTTATATCTCTAAATGTCACTTCAGGTCTCCATCAGGGCAATACAAAAGGTTTTGATTTACAGAAGTGATAAGGCTGGTACTGCACAAGGGAAAGGAAATATCTGTAATAGATGTCTCTGGATATAATTTTTTATACCATTTTTTATTTACTTTTAAAACTAGAAAAAAAAATATATTTTTAAGATGGTTATTGAACATTTTCTGTCTTATTTTAGGTAGGATATACTCTGTTAAATCTCATCTGACATTAATCCTATATCACATAGCATAGTTACAAAATTCATCAGCTATATTTGTGTTTTACTGAGCTGTGGTAGAAGAAAAAGAAGTATAAATAAGCTGTATGTGAATTACAAATATCCTGCAAGAAATAAATTACACAGTTCCTCCAGTGTATTGAATTTATTAAATTCTACTGAACCACTCAAACACCTTAAAATTGATCCTGAGTTCTAACAGAAATGAAGAGCAATCTCATTCCTCAGGGTGCAATAGGAGCTTTATTTTAATATGTATTCAGCATGCTTTATAACATAGATACGATCCAAATGGATCACCAAACTTCTTACTGTTTGTTTAAATTACTTGTAGGCTTTACAGTTTGGAAGAATAGTGTGAAAAGAGATTTTCATGCCCAAGAGGTATAGCAGGACAGAAGTCACTCATCTGTCATTTGCTGACTATAACCTTTGATCATCTCAAGGAAGGCCCATGCGCATAGGCAGAGATACAAGAATCATATTTACAGGGGATGAGTGTATTCCATACCTTTGCAAACCATCTGCAATGAGAGAGTTTTGTTTGGCCCTTCAGCATGATTGATAGCAGATTAAAATTCTAAAATTACATATATAAACAGGACAACATGACAAAGCAATAGGAATAGTTTGGGAAAGTTCATCTGAAGGCCATTACTCATAATGAACTTTGGTCACTAAAGTAGGTTATTACAGTAATATTCCCAGGATCTTTTGTGCCCACAGATGGTCAGATCATCAGCTAAGCCAGAAAAAAATTACCTCTGGTACATAATGCCTGCTAATATCCCAATTCAGAGAACAGCATGCCAATTACTGACTCATTACTACATCAGCATAAGAAAAAGTAATGTAATATTTTCCATAAAAATTCTCACTGCAATCACAAAATAATTAAATTCTAACCAGTATCCAATGTCAGCATTGGATATTAATAACAAGAATTTAAGAAGTTATCATTTTCATGTGTACACACAAACATACATACATGTAAATCTTATTTTTCTGTAGAGTGTAGAGTGAACTTCAAAAGAAGTATGGTTGTAGAAATGAGCACTCACAAGACTTCAGCAGGAGCATCCAAGGTTGTAAGATTGCAGAGGCCCAAATAGTATGGGAACACAAATATGCAGCATTCCTTAGCAATAGCATGGATGAAGGAGCTGTCTTTCAAGCATATTATAACATTACAGTTAAAACAGTAGTTTGCATTAGCACCACTGACCAAAACCAGGGTAAGTAGGACTGGTAACCCAATACCCCATACTCTAATGCTACGTTGGTAAGTCTCGTCTTACAGTCAATGAAAGGAGCTTTATCTTAGTATTTGGCCTAAGATTTTGTTGACTATCTTAGATTGGTCCATTGTTTGCTCTAGAAGACTGTCTGTTCAGTCTGGACATAACATGTTAACTCCAAACAACATGAATTATCCAATTATATTCAAGTCAATGATCTGACTCCAGGATGTGCCTCTACTTTTAAAAACATTCTAGTTCTGAATTGAGTTACACATAGTACCAGCTGAAATTAGATTAACTCAGAATAGAAAAATGTGTATGCACAAGATAGACCAAACTGCTGGTCTGTTTTAGTCAGGAATTTTATCTCTAATAATAGACATGATGAAACACTGAGAAAATTAAATAAATACAAACAACCTCCTAAAACAAACATCCTGCATGCAGAAATGTGATGAGGAAGACAAGGGCCCGTTTGGAATTAAATCTGGCTACAGATGTCAAGGGCAACAAGAAGGGCCTCTTCCAATACATCAGCAACAAAAAGAAAACTAAACACTCCCAATCATTCTGAAAGATCATGGCAATCAGGAAAGATGCCTGAGGACTACAAGAAAGCAAATGTCATCCCGATCTTCAAAAAGAGCAAGAAGAGGGATGCAGGGAACTACAGGCCAGTCAGCTTCTCCTCATTCCTGGAAAGGGGATGGCACAGCTCAGCTTGGAGGCCATCTCTAAGCATGTGGAACAGAAAGAGATGATCAGGAATAGTCAGCATGGATTCACCAGAGGAAACCTGATTGCCTTCTACAGTGAGACAACTAGCTGGACAAATGTAGGAAGAGCAGTGGATGTTACCAACCTGGACTTAAGCAGGGATTTTGACACTGTCTGCCTTAATATTATTACAGGCAAGCTCAGGAAATGTGCTGCCATTAAGACAGCTTTTGATTGGCTGGATACTTGAGCAGGGAAGAAACTCAGGAAATTGAACACTGGCAAGTACAGGGTCCTGCACTTTGGGAGGAATAACGCCGTGTACCACTACAGGCTAGGTGCTGACCTGATGGAAAACAGCTTTGTGGAGAAGGACCTGTGGGTCCTGATGGACAGCAAGGACCATGAGCCAGAAAGATGCCCTTGTGGCCAAGAGCCCAGTGGTATCCTGAGGCACATTAGGAAGAATATTGCCAGCAGGTCAAGGGAGGTTGTCCTTCCACACTATTCAGCTCTGATTAGGCCATGCTTGGAGTACTGCGACCAATCCCAAATACCACAGTACAAGAGGGACAAGGCGCTCCAGAAGCAAGTTGAGCAAAGAGTTATTAAAATGATCATTGAACTGGAGCATCACTCATATGAGGACAGATTGAGGAAACTAGGCCTTTTAGCCTGGAATAGATAAGACACAGGGGAGATCTAATCATTGTGTATTTAAAAGAAGGATGTCAGGAGGATGGGTGTGAGGCCAGACTCTTCTCAGTGGTGCCCATTGATAGGATGAGAGGTGATGGGCACAAAATGAAACAAAGAAAGTTCTGTCTGAAAACCAGGAAAAAGTTTCCTACTGTAAGGGTGACAGAGCTGTCCAGAGAGGTTGTGTCTCCTTCCCTGGAGATGTTTAAAATCTCTCTGGACTTGACACTGAATAATGTGCTCGCCATCTCTGCTTGAGCAGGGGGGCTGGGCTATATAGATGATCTCCAGAGTTCCCTTTCAACTTGAACCATTCTGTGATTCTATGACTGTGTCACCTTCAGTTAAAGAAAAAAAAAAAAAAACAGTCCTTGAATGTTTTTGTATTAGCAGATTTTTGTCATGAGTATAATCTTGTCCTAAACAGTCTTGTCAACACAAAGCCAGGTGGCAGTTCCAGATTCCAAAGTATAATTTAAAAATAGTAGGAAAAGCAACATTTATTTCTCAATAAAAGAAAGAATTTTATGTGTACAGGCTAATGCTGAAGTGACCCTAGTGGCTTCCTCCTTTGTCTGGGTTAAAGGAGGCTGAGGGGAGACCCTATTGCTCTCTTCCAGTATCTGTAAGGTGCTTACAGAGGGAGTGGGGCAGGTCTCTTCTCACTGGTGACAGGTGACAGGATGAGGGGAAATGGCCTCAAGTTGTGCCAGGGTAAGTTTAGGTTGGATATCAGAAAGGGTTGTGAAGCACTGGAATAGGCTGCCCAGGGAGGTGGTTGGGTCACCATCCCTGGATGTGTTTAAAAACCATTTGGATGTGGTGCTCAGGGACATGATTTAGCAGAGGGTTGTTAGTGTAGTATGGTTAGGTTGTGGTTGGACTCGATGATCTTTAAGGTCTTTTCCAACCTGAGCTATTCTATGATTCTATTCTATGATTCTAATACCAGTATCTAATTACTGTAAAAAGACTTTGATCTTACTTGATTATCGTAATGAATTTATATCATCCTGGAAACTCAGGCAGTATTTTTCTTATTATCATTTTACTGCCTTTATTCAAATGCAATAACATCATCTTATGCCGTTATGTATGACTCTGACACAACTGTAAAATTTGCACTATACTTCCCTTACTATATTTCCCTTGCATCATCCAGTGCCCCCATAACTTTCATTTCATAAAATAAAAAAGACAGTTATTGTTTAAAAGTATTCCTCATGCTTGTTCACCATAATACTTGTTCTATTGAATTTTTAATGGGGCATTTTTTTCCTTGTTAAAGGTGTTGAAGTTTTCCTCCAACAAATTCTGGTTAGAAATACTGTATTAAAAAAAAATTGTAATTACTACACTCAGTGAGGACTCAATCAACTGTGCTCAGGCTACCCGTAAAGGAGTCTGCACCAAATTACTGACACAGAAAGCTCAACTCAGCTATAAAAAAGAGGCAGCATTCTTTTTCTGTTCCTTCATATAGTACTTTCAGTAGCAGCTGTGGGCAAAAGCAAACTGCCTGAAGCATGGCAATCATTGTGTTCCCTCCATCGCATCTTGGAAACCTCACTACTTCTATTTGCACAGTTTATCAAAGAACTGCAATTAGTAAATTGATGTTTCCTAAGAAGAAGGCAGATACAGTTTGCTTTGTGTTAACTCTAGAGATCAAACAGCAGTAAAAACAGTTTTAAATTTGCTTTTGCATTAAACCTATGTCTTTGAATTTACATAGAGAGGAGAACTTCATTTCTCGGAAAGAATACAACTGTAATGAAATCTAAAAACATTTCCCATGAAATGCAAAATCATCTATCATAGTTCCCCACATGTATAAAAGGCTCAATTCAGATGATTAAATATATAAATCTAATGTTATAAACACAAAAATTTAATCCCACTTGAACCTTCATTAGGCATCCAAGACATCTGCAAAAGGACAAATACATTGTTAAATCTGCCAGAATAGAGGCTTATGGAAGGCCTATATGTTTCTGAAGGTTTAACATAGGCTAAACTAGATACTCCACAGCACCTAAAATAATGACAAACTCCTACAGTTAGTCAATGAATCATGCCCAAAATGTCTTCTACTTTATAAATAGACTTCTACAAGATGGTAATGTACATCATAACTTCAAGCTGCTCAATACTGCACTGATAGTACATCTGCTTTCCAACAATAAATAGTTCTGGTTTGAGAACAGCAAAGTCTAAGGCCATTTGGTATCAGTATTTGTCCTTTTCTAATTTAGATGTATTCATCTCAGTTTTGAAGTCTCATTAACTGCGTGGGTTTTGTTTAGATTACTTTTGTGTTGCCAGTGCAGTGTAATATCTGCTAAATAAAAGGAGCCTTATGTGTAAAGATTCGACCCCCCTGAGGATGAATGCAGTTCCAAGTATTACTAAAATCCATTAGTCTCTCCAGTCCTTTGGGCCATGTAACATTTCCTTTTACACCATTTGTAAACCAACAGCTTTAATTATAAATCAAGCAGTATATCCTAAATTAGTTGCATCCTAATGACTATCTGCAGTTGTCAGCTCAAAGGAAATGGAAAGTGAAACTAATTTATGTGCTTTAAATATACAAGCATTTACAATTTTCAGGCATCTGTTCAGCAGAGAGTGTGCCAAGCCTTTGTCCATCTTTTCCATTTACATCACTTGATCTAATCTCATCGTAGGCTGAGATCTGTCCTGATATCTTCTTTTTAATGTATTTCCTGTCTTCTCAAATGCAGTAGTTGTCAGCAACAATGTGCCACTATTGTTAAATAGTTACTAGAAAGATCTCAAGTTTATTCCTTTTTAACTAGAAAATATATTGAGATTTTCTTAGTTTCAGAAAAGAAACACAGACATTCCACTCTGACAAATGTACAAAGAACAAAAGACTTTTATGGAATTATGTGGGCTAAATGAAGGAACAACCTGCCGGTTATATCTAGAAATGACATGATTTGCTCAGTATAAAGAAGCCTAGAGCTCATATCTTCTTTGGTAGTGACAAGCAAATTTCACCAAGAGAAAGAGCTCCCTGAATTCCCACACCAACAATGAATTCCACCTCCTCCTCAGCATCTCAGGGAGGCTGAATCTAGGTATGCAGTTTATCTTCCTGATGGTACAGGGCTATAATGTGGAATCCCACATATTATATCGCCAGAAGATCCAAGAATTCTTGTCTCCTTGTCGTATCATCCTTCACATGGAAGATGCCCATAAAGTTATTCACTTAGTAATGACAGAGACTCAAAGTCCTCACACCACTAACAGAAGCAAGATCAAGATGGTGAGCTTTATTACTAATCTGTAAGAGTAAACTATCTGACAGGAAAACTTTGTACAATGAATTTAAGTCCACCTGTGGAGCTAACTTAGCTGCCATTGATGTAAGCTGTGCATTCTTTAAGGAAAAAAGGTTTGTGCTTTAAGGTTTTAGAAGCCAATTTTTTAGAACAGATTAAAAAAAAAATTGTGTTGCACAAATTAATTAATTGAATAAAAGATGGAAGGAAATGCAGTAGAAATCCACATAATATGCTTGATGATACAAATCTTGTCATTACTCCTGAAATAACTTCAGTTTAACAGCAAAAATCTGCTCTGAACAGAGTCTACCTAGTCAGATAAAGGTATTATCTGGGTCAACAGGATAAAACATACCAGCATTTATTCATTGAAATACTTTATTTCAAAATGCTCTCTTTGAGGCTGGGATTTTTATTTTGCCCAGTTTCCAACCTACTGTTACTTATTTTTCCTTTGTATAATACGCTTATGAAGGACACTGTAAAAAGTATGCATGCACACTTAAAAAAACTAGAGCCCATCATAAGCTGTTGGTACTATTATGAAAAGAACACTGAGTTAAATTAAATATTCCAGTCACAGAAGCTGTCACCAGAAGGGAAACTGTACCACTGATCTGGTATCAAACATGGTTCAGAGCATTTGAGCATGATGGACGTGGCTCCATTAATTACTGCAGATTAAAGCAGGAATACCTCTATTGATGTCTAGACTTGTAGCAGGAATAACTTACCAAGAAGATAAGAAGAACCAGGCCCTTCCACTGCAGGAAGATGGTATTGTACTTTTGTCATGACTTGACAGGTGGAAAATTTGTATGCAATTGAAAAGTTGTATGCATTGAGCTGGGAGTGCAGCATGCAGCCAGTACTGTGCTGTGAGCAGTGTGAGCACCAGGACCATGGTGCAAAACGTGCTCACAGTCTTCTAGGCTTGCTAATGATCTCAGCATTCACTGGATGAATAAGGAATGCCAAATGACTCTTTTAGAGGCAGTTACAGGGTCAGGAGAGGTGATTTGTGTTGGCATTATCTAATGTAAGAGATCAGGAGGTTGCTGCCAAGCATCTGTAAGAATACACTTCCCTGCAGCACTAGGCAGTGAATCCTTGCTACCACTCTTATAAATAACTTGAGTGCTAGATTTGGTTCAGCAGTTTCTCTAGCCTCCACCACAGTTAGATTCATTCTCGTTCTTCTGTCAGCAATGCCAATTGCTCCACATACCCATCTCAGTAGTAATGTAATTCTTGTACAGAAAATTCTCTCACTAACCCCTATACAACCAGAAAAATAACTGTATGTGAGAATTAATTACGCAGCCTCCAAAGGAACTAACAGTTACAATAAAAAACTGGTTTTATTGCTCATTGTTAGTGCTTTGCTCAGATGGAATTTTTTTATTTTTTTTTTACTATGAACTCAGATTTTATCTTTAAAAGAAGTGCTTTTCTAAGAGTCAATCCCTGCAAATTTATTTCCAACAAAACCCATTTTACTTATTCCCAAAGACAGTGACATCCAGATGCTGCTTATAAACTGGGATCCCAATGAGCTGATCTGCCCCCAACACAGACTGTGAGGATACCACCGAAAAAACAGCTACCCATCACCACTCAGCCATGCTAACAGATCAGGACTGACATATTGATTTAAAAGCACTCTGAAGCCAAAAGTATTTGTAACTATTTTTGGAATACATATATTGTTTCATGGTGAACCAAGTACTGAAAATGTAATTTGTCAGGGGGTTATTAACAGTATTAATATGTACGTGTTATTACATAAAATCATTATTTTGTTTTTGTCCTGTCCCTTACAATTCACAGCATTTATTTCTGAGAGTTAGTAATCAATCATTTAAAGATGCAAACAAAATATGCTGTAATTAATCCTGGACATATTTATGATTTAGTGTGTTCTCTTAGTGGCCCAAACATGGAAGGTGCCAAGCACAGCCTCTTCCCACAGCTTTGAACAGCAGCTAAAGGCACTCAGAACCTCCCTGAAGGTGCTTATCATCTTGCAAAATAAGGCACTTGACAAAGGAAAAAACACTTTGATCACTGAAAAAACATTCATCTCTAAACAAGAACACAAAAGCTGTTTCACAGAATGCACCACATCTGTTTAACTGTTTGAGATAGAAAACACTGACACACAAATCAGATAGCCTCGGGAAGGAATTTCTTGTCAGGAGGATACAGTGGTCCACATTGCAACATGGGTAGACTATGACCTTACATTATTCTCCTGACACAAAAAGTACATCACGTCTTTAATTAACTTATTAAATGATCTTAAAGAATCACAGAATTACAGAATCACAAGGTTGGAAACGACCTGCAAGATCATCTAGTCCAAAAGGCCCCTTCTAAGCCAAACCATTCCCTGATTCTATGATTCTGTGAATTATCATCTAAGGTCAGACTTCACTCCTATGTCTCCTGTTGAAGAAAGAATTCTAGCTGCATAATGCCATAAAAAGTCTGCAGATTTATCCTGTATATTACTGTATATTAGGTCAAAGGTGACTTCCAGTGAACCAAAATTACATCTTTTGCACCTTCCACCCTAATTTCAGCAGCTTACTGAAGGTTCCAAAGGAAAAGCAAGGAAATTTTGAACGTTAGAAGAAGTATAACCTAAGGTTTAAAGCTTGATCTGTCTGTAAAGTTTCCTGACTGCAAAGTCATTTTAGATTGCCTTAAAGGCATAAAATATGTGTAGAAAAAGGCATGATGTATCAGCTACTTATGTAGCTGCTTCCTGAATTTTCTTTGTTGGAACAATGCCTTGGTTCTTTGTTGGTGATAAGATGGTCAATAAACTTTTCAAATGAAGTAAACAAATTCCCTTTAAAAAATGCATACCAAGTACATTAGCTGTACACTGGAGAATTCCTGAGACATCTTCAGTTTCTTCGTTGCCAGAGCAGTCTGTGTAGGTGCATCTGTTTGATATATTGTGAAAGTTCTTCTCTGCATCCCTGTACCTAGAGTAAAAGAGTAATAAATATATATCATCTCTTTATACAAATGTAAGATAAATAACTTTCAGAAATGGTAATAAATGATGTGGCTAACCCCCCCATCTCTTTCCTCTTCCCATCAATCCCTTTCATACATATTCTCACACAGATGACACTGGATTAATAGCATGTGGTATTATACTAGAATCTGGAATATTATCTCCAGTGAGAATAAATACATGAGAAAGAAGGTGTTTCCAAAGGGTTCAGGCATGAGGGAAGGGTATCAGGCATATCTGTCACGTCACCCCTGCTGTGATGCTCTAACAAAGTTGTACAGCAAACTCCAAGCATGATGTTTATGAGACAATGGAGAATAACTAATAAGAAGAATAAATCTTCCATGTCACATTACATTAGCATTGCAAGAATAAAACCTAGCTTTCTCAGTGGATTATCTTCTGAAGAAACGAAATTTGTGTTAAAGCCTGCTAGAGAAAAATTAAAAAGAATCCCACCACTGCTGAAATGTACAGAGCTGTGCTCAGGCCAACAGGAAAGAACTGACATCTAAATTATTCTGTTTGATTTAGCTTTGCCGCATTGTTTTTCCTTAATTCAATGGAAACAGAACAGAAGCTCATACTACGTTTAAAACAAAGCTTTATGCAGGTGATAATGAGGACAGAGGAGCCAATACAAGTGAAGAAAATATTACAGCAGAGTGACAATGCTCTTGGCAAAATATGCAATTGATTTAGCTCAGTGCTCAGAGAAAAGATTTTTTAAATGAGTATTTTATTAACAGTTTTGCTGTGCTTTCACACTTTGTTTATACTTCATAAATCATGAACAGCACTAAGGACTGGACTTCTCACCTGATCATGTCCTGAAAAGTCCAGAACCTGATTTGCCAGCACTTGTGGAAAAGGCTATGATGGATTCAGAGCTGCCCATCAGGTTACTCCAACAACAAACTGGTCTTCCATGTGGAGCAAAGCAAAGGCTGATAGTACACTCTACAGTGACATTCACAGAGGACCCTGGTGACACCAGGCCGTGCCAAAGGACAGCAGCCCTTATTCTGCTTCAGCAGCAGGCCATGTCCTGTCCCAGTGCCTGAGCTCAAAGTCACAGCCCAAAGCCACAACCGAGCAGGAGATGAGGCCTCTGCAGGCTGCACCACAGGCTTCTTGGAATGGCACCACAGCCATTCCTCGCCTCTGCTCTTGAGGAGGACAAGGGATTTAATAAACATTTATGGTGTATGGGTGTCATTACAAAGGTGCTGGCTGTGGGGCTACACGGGCCTCTGTGAGGAAAGGCTGCCCCATACTGAGCATGGCTGGAGCCCAGCAGCCATGTTGATGGTGCCTCTGGGAAAGCATGTTTAATAAAGGGCAAAAAAACACCTGGTGATGTGAGGAATGAGACAAAAGAGTGTGAGAAACAACTGCACCAGCAGCAGGGGCAGCCAAGGAGGACGGGTAGGAGGTACCCCGGGCACTGATCAGCTATTCCCCTGTGGCTGGTGGAGGACTCCGCCTTGGAGCAGGGGGATACGCCAAGGAGTGTTCATGTTGGAGCAGAGCAACAGTGTTTATGACTGACCTCAGCCCCCCTGCCAATGCCTTCCATGGCTCAGAGGGAGGAAGGAAAGGAGGCAGGGATAAAGGAGTGAGGTTGAGCCTGGCAGAGGGCAGCCCACCACAGTGCGTATAAGGACAGCACAAATATAAGACATTTTCTACAGACAGATTCTACTTTCACTGTGATTTATTTAAACCTATGCAAGTGTTCAAAAACTTGAGTCAAAGTGTATTGTAAATCACAGGAATTACAGGTTTCCAGAGTGTCCTGTTCTTAAACTCTGTCCACTGAAATAAGAATATCTAAACCACATGTGGCCATAAATTATAGGCAGCATTGTTTTTGCACATATGCTTCTCACAAGGCTCTGTCTCACCCACTGAATCTCTTGACATGAGGCTTCACACAATTTTTTTCACAACTGAAAATATCAGCAGCCAGAAGGTTTCTCCCTTTCTTTGTCCCATAGTGGACATCATAATTAACTGACAAGACTGGCTCCCTTCTCTTGCCCTCAGGTGCTATCCAGGCATGCTAACATTGCAAGTCACCTACCAAGCTAGGGCTCCCTTTGAATTTTAATCAAACGCTGAGAAACAGGTAAAGGAAATTTCCTCCAGTGCACTGAGCTTCAAAACAATGTCATAAATCCTAACACGACCCTAAATGCAGCTTGAAAAAACTTCCCTTACATCTTCGTAATTGAATTCAGAGGACAGCATTCCTCATTTGTCACATGGCACTGCCATTTAATGGCTACAGACATGCATCCATTGTATTCTGTTAGAAATGTGAGCTGTCTGCAAAAGCCAAAATATTTGTGTAGGTAAAGGAAAGGTTGTAAGGAGATTTTTTTGATCAATGAAAGAACGTCTCAGGTTTCTATGATGACTGTTGCTATCACTATATTTAAATCCTCAGTTATCTCTTAATTTTCTTAATAAACTCTTTGGAGGAGATTTTTGCCCTGCCGTGCTTCCACCCACACACAAAAAAAACAAGTATATAACCATACACATGTGCACCAAAAAATTATGTAAATTTTGCAAGACTGGGGCCTCAGCTCACAGAACATATAATTTTTCCAGAAATCTCATCTGGCTCTATGAGAAGCAAACTGGAGTAGGTGCTACACTTTTATAAAAAGATTCCCTATTCTCCTCAGACAAGAAATGTCACTGTTAATGAAGTAGTCGTGGTGTGATGGGATTGCACAGAAAAAGGACTGGGCAGCAGTTTATCACTAATATCCATTGTATGTGCTGCTACTCCAGAGCTTCCCTAGCAGTTTGTAAGGAAAATTAAAGTCAGCCCAGGCTGTGACTTTGAAAGCATAAAGGAAAGCACATCCATGCATCTTTCATTACCTCAAATGAAGACTTACCCAATAACTTGATGCTCAAAGTACTGCAGTGTCCTTTGAAGAGTTTGCCGAATAGTCTGAGGCTATGGAAGAATAAAAAAAAAAACACAAAAACATAAGATTAGGGAAGTGTGGCACAGTCTAATCAACATATCTTCCAACACACTATTTAATTCTCCAGCTTTACTCCTCCTCGTCATCAACCTGCCAGGTGCCCATCATAGCAACAGAAATATTATTCATTCCTAGTATCTTAGTTCTTCATTAAGTAAGAATTAATTTAAAAATGAGATGCAAAATTTATGCTGCTTACAAAACTATTTGTCCATAACAAAGTAACCACTTCACTATTAGCTCTCACTAATTACCACATGCCAATTATTTCATTACTTTAAAATAATTAATTTTAAATAGCCCACAAGTAAATGCTAGAATTTTCTGATAAACATATCTCCAGGAAAAGGCATAGGGTCTTGAAACTTTCTATGCTCCCTAGAGCATTTTGCATTAAAGAATGTTATAAAGACGTAACTTATTTTGGCTTACTTTCCTAGCAAGCCATAATTCTTCCATCATCTTTTAAATCATCCAAACGCTCAAGTTCGCCAAAAGAAAATCATGACATGCTTCAAGCATTTTGATGTTGTTTTTATTTTAGTAGGTGTTCACCAAACAAACAACATATGTGCATGACTGTGTTTATTTTCATTATTAATACTACTATAGTGTTGACCAAACAAAACACTTCTACTACTGGTACTGCTGCTGTTCCTATTATTTTGAAATAATGCCTGAGAAATCTTTGGGTAAATCAAGAAAATATAAAATCCATGTCAATCTCTTTAGAATTTTCCAAGTAATTTATGACAAAATATCACTCTTCCAAAATTACCAGCATGTACTAAATCTGAAGTCTTTCACCTGTACATTTTGTCTGGCGACAAGCAGACAAAGGTACCCAATTTGAATTTAAGTATCCTTTAAATATCCTTCCTCCTATACCAAAGGCACAGGAATATTTTGGTAAGACTCAGCGGCAGCATCAGACACTCAAATTTTAGAAATATTTAGTATTTCTTCACCTTTTAGAAATGACATGTAATTGTTTTAGAAAGTAACAGCCAAACAGCCCGATGACTTCAGCCATTTTGTTCTTGAAAAAACACCACTGAGATTTCATTCAAACCACCGTCATCTTTGAAAGTCTCAGATTTTGCCAACTTCTGTACAGATTCAGCTGTTCAAGACCTGACCTTTCTTCCTACCAGTTGCCTGTGAGTTGGCAGAAGGAGGTACCAGAAAAAGCATTAATGAAAAAGATCATACAAGGTTTGTGCAAGTGTAAAAACTTCTTTTTAATGTCAAATTGTAGGAGTTTGTCTGTCCATTGGGATTCAAATGTGTAGAAATGTGTACACTTACAAAAATGAGATGAAATAGATGCAAACCTTTAGTTTTTTTATATATTTGTGTCAGATAAATCCTTCTCCATTCTGCAAGAGCTGTTTCCTGTGATAAAAAATACTTTTCACTGTTCCCCAGCCTTCATTTCAGAGAATGAAACCCCTTCCCAAACAAGCATAATTTAAAGCCCTTCTCACAAGGTTACAAAGCCCGTTGTCAAGGCATCCTCACACCACTTTGCCAGATGAATCCATTCTTCCTCAGCAGTCCCTGCTCCACAGGGACCAAAGCCCTTCCAGCAATACCAGCCACAGAGGCTGCCTCACAAGATGTATCGACTCCAACCTGAGTCTTTCCCACTCATCAGCAGGATCAAGCACACCCCAGCTGGGCCCCACAACTTTTGCCCTTGACCTCAAAGACAAGTAGACGCTTGTGATATTCTCAAGGGCTCCCCTGGCTGTATCATTAATGCCCACATGCATGAGCAGCAGGGTTCAGCATCCCAATGTCAGATGAGTCTTGGCAGCCTGCATGCAATACCGTGTCTAAGCTCCTGGCAAGCAGCATGCCTACTGAGGCAGCAAGATAGCTTGACAGATAAATTTCTCCTCAGGAGACAGTTTCTGATAACTACTACCCTCCTTTCCTTGGAGCCTTTAACAGTGGAGGCTCAGTTGGCTCTGATGCCTCGCCACAAGGTGGGTCACCTCTCCCACCTCTCCCCAGAGTACTATCCCTGCTCTGTAACTGCTGAACTGTACTTCATGTAAGAGAAAAAGGGTTTTCTGGTTTGTTGTCAGGAGTAACACAACACCAGCCTCCCCCACGTCAAGAGTTTCCACCCTTGCCCCTTGATGTTGTCTCTAGTTGTCTGTCCTTCATGGTAACACAGGGCTCAGACTCTTGGCTCTGCAAGGTCTCTGAAGAACTGCTCATCCTCCATGACAGCTATACCTGCTCACCATCTCCTGCACCTCCTCTACCTTGCAACTCAACACTGAAAGCAGAGCAGGCCACTATTGCACAGTAGCAGGCAGTGATTCTGGCCATGGCATCTCATCATGGCAGCAACTGTGACTCAGCCAGACGGCTCTGTTTGTGGTGCCCAGCCTACAGGATGCACTTGGAGAGAAATCTGCCCCTCTCACTAGATTTCACTCTGCTCTTATGCAAAACTGAATCAAGACCCCTAAGCTAGGTTAATAATACCCTCAGGGGTGTTTTCAAGACTAACTGGGGAAAATCTTTATGAATGTATTTGTCTAAATGATGATTCAAGGGTTTTGTTGTTGTTGTTTAATTCAGACAACTTACTTTGAAAAGGAATTCTAGTTTAAACATGCATCATCTGAAAAAAAAAGATTAGATTAATTTAATTGCATCTATTTTATAAATGTCTCTCCTCGGGCAATCAAATCTCTCCTCAGAAGACGAAGGCCTTAACCTCTTCCCTGACCATTTCCTTTTACCTCTGAAATGTCTCTCATTTAATTGCAACACTTTTGGAAAGAAATGGTAGGACTCATTTGCCTAACTGTATGTGCCCAAAGTGATACACTTGTTTGTACAGTTGGCAACTAATAGAAGTCTAAGGACTCAGTCTTCAGAAACATCTGTGTCATTTGCCTAGAGAGGATGTTGACCAATTGCTTTAGACTTGCACATCTTTTTGATGTTCAGGTGTGCACAGACAAACCCCACCAGGTGGTAATAGTACTAAACAGAGTATCCTAGATGACACTGCTTACGTTTACAAAAATGCAATTTTGTATTCTCCATCCCATTCCTTTTGCATCTTATGATGACCAGCCAGTACTAGAGGAGAAAGGGACTGTAGGAAATGGGCATGTCCCAGCCAAATGAGCAGCAGAAACCAAAAAAGCAGCTAGACACAGCTTCTCCTTAGTCCTAACAAAGCTTCAGAGACTTTTCCTGGTAAAAGCTAAGTGCCTCCTACTGTGCTTCAGAAGTACTTCAACAGTCCTGCTCTTAAAAACTTGAGTGCTAAAAATTTTAAACACGAAAGCTGAAGCTCTGAAAAGCATAATAATCTCAGCTAGAAACCACTTCACTTCTATCTGAATTTCTTCAAGGAACTCCGTCAGGTCAAGGGGCTCCTTCAGACTCCTTGTCTTAGGGAGCTGTGTGTTCCTCCTGGAGGCACGGCACTTTGCACACAGGAGGGGTGAGCTACTGTGACCTCAGCCAAATCAGAACTTCCATGCTGCTTGCTTTAAGTGTTTTAAATTTGTAGTCTTCAATCACTAACTCAGCAGATGTGTAAGGTTTTAATTGAGGGTTTCACTGCTGAACTGTCATAAATGAAAAACACTTATTTTTCTGTATTTCAAAAACAATTCTAGCGAAGTTTCTGTGGTTAGGTGATTACAGATCTCTAAGCACACTTGTACCTGGACAACATGGAAGGAAATTAATGGAAAAATAGTTTCATTGCTGTTGATTTTTTCTTTAATATTTAACTTGTGATCATGAAAGTGGTTGAAATCTGTTCTTTCCCTGTCCTTCTGGTCAGAACAATATTGATGTTAAAGAGGCAGTAATCAAAGAAACAAGGCTCCAGATGAGGACAAACATTTATCAACATTTCCCAAATGCCAGGCTTGTGAAGATAAGTACTGAAATTGCTGCAACTAGGAAAAACAGAACTAAGAAAGGAAAGGAAGGCTCCTTTGGCATCTGACAATTTTCTGGTGATGCAGAAAGGAGGAAGGCTCCCTGGCAGGACCTGGATCCCTCTCTATCCCCTTCCTGATAGGATGGAATGAAAGGGCATAGACCAAAATCAGAAACAGAGATGCAGAGCCCCAGCACAATGAACCATTTGAAAATTCAAAAAAAAACCATCTTTAGTGGTGCTTACGATAATTTGGAAAAAAATATATTTGTTTTACTCTCTAGCTTCTTAACCTTTAGGATGCACTCAGTTTTCTTCTCTGTAACCATGAAAATCATCTTCCTGCATCCAGAATTTTGTGTTTTATGTAAGAGCGCCAACTGCCTGCAGATCACAACAAGCACCCAATTTGCTATCAAGAGGAGAAGATGCAGACCCCACAGGAGGGGAGTGTGTGGAGATCCAGAGTGGGATGGCTGACAGCTGGATGCAAAGTGAGCTGCCCGACAGCAGCACACCATCACCCAGACGTGAGGAGGAGAAGGTGCTGCACCAGGGCTCTGTATTACTAAGCATCTAAAGCTGAGAGCATTCTGCTCCTCAGTTCATACAAGCTGGGGTATTCTTCACAGACAAATATTTGTTCACATCAGAGGAAACAATTTAATAAATTACACTGAGACCAAGTATTTTACCCCATATTATACCACGGCAATAACAGTGCAAACACTCTGAAAAAATAAAACAGTGCTAACTAATAATTAGAAATTATAATTCCTGTATCCCCAACTGCTTTCAACTAGAAGCATCACAGACATTATGGATGGAAATTGCCTATTAGATCACCCAGTCTAGCTCCTTGACAGTGAAGGATAAATATCTCCGGGTGCTATCCATTATAATAGCGCCTGGGATCATTTTGTTCATCTGTTGAATTTCAGCCATGTCTCAGATGGATAGAAGATCTGTTCCGTGCTGCAGGAAGAAGACATTCAGTACGTGAGGACATGACAGATAATCTACCTCTCATGCTACCTGTTCACCTTTGAAAGCAACTCATACCTACTTCATAAAATCGTTGGTGCTATGCTAGGTGGGAAATGAGAAGCTTTACGTGTCAGTGCTCCTCAAGGAATTTCTTCTGCTAGGATAGGACAAGCCCAGTGTTCTCAGCATCACTGGGCCTGATTTTATACGCCGAGCTGCAAACATGCTTTGAGCCCTGTAATTGAAACACAGATTATTTTGTCTTCATTTTGAAACTTAGAGTTTGCAAGCAGACATATCTGGAAAGAACTTGGATATGAGACAGAACTATAGCATAACATTAGCACAAGAAAGAAAAAAAAAAAGAGAAGAGAAAGAAGAGAAGAGAAGAGAAGAGAAGAGAAGAGAAGAGAAG
>NW_024962262.1:159485-261909 GCF_019238085.1 Lagopus leucura
AAAAGAAAAGAAAAGAAAAGAAAAGAAAAGAAAAGAAAAAAAGGGCTTATCTGCTGACTTTCCAAGTTTCACCAGGGCTACATTGAACTGCTGTAAAGTGGTACCTCTCTGCTGGAGCAGAATGTGAATGAAGGACATTCACTCTCAATTTTATGTAGCTGTGACTGCACACTGCAATTTAGGGTCATATATTGATGTGGTCTCTGCTTCCAGGCCACAGAGAGGCCTGCAAAGTATGAATGTTTTCTAAGAAATGCTTTTTTCCAAGCACTGAAAAATTGAGGTTTCAGTCCAGGACTGCACAAACATTAAGAAAGCATCCATCACCGTGGTTGGGTCTGAGTACTGGATGTGAAATGCTCAAGTTCACCCCAAACAGAACTGAACTGAGGTCAGTAAAAGCTGAAGTCCTTCGGGCACAGCTAAATTGTTTTTTAAAATATTTCATTTGCCAAGGCTGAAATTCCCTTGCCCGAGATTCTTAGCTACAATTCAACAATTCGAAGTTTCAGCAGTGACACCATTAACAGCCCACACAATAACTTTAGGGGTAGTCTTCAGGTTCTTTTTTTTCTTTTCCATTGTCAGGAAGAAGGCTGTATTCAAAAAAGACAATTCTTAAATTCAAACTATTTGGCAGCAGCCAGTAGCAGCTTCCTCACAAGAAGTTTAATGTGTCTTCATTCAAGCCTTTAAAGGACAGTGGGAATAACTCTGCACAAAGAGAGAAGTATACCAGAAGCGATTCCCACTTAATAATGTTTATAGTTCAAGAGATTTGTTGCATGGGCCATTCAGAAAATAAAATGGACCAGAAGTGTAAGTCAGCCTAATGCTGTGTCATGCTGTAATTCTCTTTCCAGAAGGATCAGCACAATGCTTCGGGGTACACAACCTCTTCTGAACGCGCGCCCAGGAACTCTCAGCTCCTTCAGGGTAATCTGTGCCCCTGAGATGGGAGCAGAGTATTTGAGTTTTCAAACCAGTGACAAATTATTCTTTTTTTTTTTTTTTTTTTTTTTTTTTTTCTGGTTTTGATTCTATTTTCAGCCTGGGATTGGATACAAGTCAAGATGGAACTGGAGCAAATGTGAAAATTGCTGCAAGGAACTAGAGTTTAGTGAGAAAATAAATGGCATTTCTGAAGAATAAAACCACATCCACCAGTGCCAGGATATCATTCCCACATAGCAGAGCCCTTACAGGCAGAAAAATTGATGTTGGTAATTTACAGCTCATAGCATCATCAACTCTAGTTATAATCACTCAAAATTTATGTCATTGTGGGTGTAAAATTAATCCTTTAAAATAGAACACAACAGTAAAGCTAGAATTAAAAGAAAACTATCATTCAGTCTGCTTGTGACATGCATTTGGACATGTATTGTGCCATGTATTGCACCAAGCAGCTGTGTTTGGTCCCAGAAAACACCCCCTGCACACCCAGGTGCCAGGCATGGTCACCCTGAGCCTTTGGGCTGCGATCCTCATCCCTCTGGCTGCAGCTCCCTGTGCACAACAGGTCGGTGGGATGCGGGCTGCAGTGCGCGTGGTGCAGCTGCGGCCAGAAGCTGCCCTTCTCCTTGCGTTGGCTGCACCCTCCTCAGCATCGCCCATATGGGATGCATGGAGAGCTCTGCTCACCTGCCTCACCACCGCAAACTTTTCACCAAGTTGTGCAGCTGCTTTGGTAGAGAGAGAAGCCCTCCATCCTCTCATCTCTGCCTGTTAAAATAGAGAGGGTTTGGGAAAGCAATTTCAAATGGGTGGTGTCTTTCATTCAGCCATCCAAGTATGTCAGGAAATGTTTAAGAATCACCAGGAAGGTAAAATCACCCTGTGGTGACTCAAGGTCAGACCCCTCCATCCTCCAGCATAACAACTGCAGGAAAATCTCTGAAGACACACTTGGGACAGAAGTTGCAATAACACGTGTTGGAAGGTGCTGGAAGCTGTCCTCCCAGAGCAAGCAGGGGGTCTGGGTTACAATCTGCAATGTAGAGCTCCGCTTGTTAACTTTTTCTCCCCATTGTTTTTCAAAAAGCAGTATTTGCACAGTCACACCACAGCTACATTTGAGAGCAGCACCGCAAGTGATATACGATGCAATTTCCACTGGCTGTACAGCCGTACCCATGCTCACGAATGCACTGTACAGGAGATGCTTGTATGTTCATGCACGCTTTTGCACTACCACTTCTAAGGGCCAGCCTTCTTGCACAGCCCCCTGCTGCTCTGCTCCTTGCTACTGTGCAGCTCCTTCAGCCTGAAGGCTCCTTCCTGCGTCTCACATCAAGGCTCTGCACATCCCAGAGCAGCGCTTGGCAGCCCCTGCTCCTGTTGAATTGAAAGAACATCACCCCTGAGCTCTCTTTGCACATATCTCTGCAGCATCAGATGCACACAGAGCATTTTTATCAGTGGAGATAACAGACAGAAATTTTGACTCAGCGTCTCAATCCCAACTGTTACCAAAGAAAAGAACAAAATTAAGAATCGGCATCAGGAACCTGTAGCACCCTTCAACTTTGCAAGCACTTGGATAGGAACGAATTGCTGCCACATTAAGGCTAAAATGCACATGCTGAGTTACTGTAGGCAAGATCTGTAGTATGTATATTCACACACACTCATGCGTACATTAGTGCTTCCTTACTTAACAGAGATCTTCATAGAATTACGGAATGAAGACATACCTACATCTGTGTAAAAGTATTAGAGATGTTCACTCAAAAATAAAAGTTGTAAGTGCATCGTTACGATTTGCTTTTAAATCTAAAAATAAGGGGAATTACTCTCATGTGACACTAATTGTACAGTCAGTGTCAGTTTTTAACTTCTAACTGAGGTTATTCTTGATTTAGATCAACGGATGTGAGAAAAAGATCAGATTCTGAGTGTCAGACAGATGGCAGCCGGACTTGTTGCAAGAACACATATATTCAGCATCACAGCAAAGCTTCTCAAAAAGATTTTAAAAAGGCACCAAAACAACAAAGCACCTGAAGAGCGATGTGTTGGAGTCAAGAACGAAAAGATGAGAAACAGATTCCTTTCTTGTACCAGGATGGCACCATTGTGACATTTCCAGTGTGAATGCCACTGCCTGATGCCAAAATGTGCAAGGTAGAATGAAGCAGTAGTTACAGTGCCAAGATAATAAAAGGAGTTTGGGAACATTCTGTATCATATGAATCACGTATTGAAATCAACATAAAGAAAGATTGATACAGCGGTAAAAACTGTTACAGTTTTCTGCTGAGGAAACCAATGGTAACCGTTTCTTGGGACATGGAGGTGAGGTGGGATGAAATTTTTGCATTCTGAGCTACAGTTTCCACAGGAGCAGGAAGGAAGGAGGACTCAGACTGACCGAAGTTTTCTCGTATCTCAATTCACAGAACCTGTGTATTTTTTCAAACAAATTCAACAATGAATGAAAGCTGTAAAGCTTTGGTTGTCTTATTGCTTCAGGAGGTAACAGCAGAAGGGAAAATGCAAACACTAAGGTTATCTAAAAATACTGCACTGAGCTACTTCAGAATACTTCCAATATTTCAGGTAACACATGCTCTAATTATACCCCTGCATCATTATCAAATTAAATAGCTTCATTTTTCGGTACTAAAACAAGGCAAGTCACCTGAGATACCATCTATTAATTTCAGCATGACAAGCCCAGGTTCCCAGTGGGGAGGTAACAAATCAATGGGAAAGAGGAGTCTTGGCTGGAAGCGGACGGCTGCCAGCTCGGTCATGCACCGCTAACTTCCCCCATTAGGCAGCCTGGCTGCTCGGATCCAGCCTGTTCGAGCAAGGAAACAGAAAAGAGGAATGAAAAGCAAAGCACACCGACAGCAGATGGTGATGAGACTCAGAATTCATCTCCAAAGCTGAGTAAGAAAAAGCCAAAAGGATACTGCAATGCCACCAAATTCAGCAGATGTGACTGCCATGCAGATTAGGCTACTTGTTGCAGTCTACATTCTATACCTGAGCACATTAAGGTATCTCAGCAAGCAGCAAGCGTTCCCTTACAGCTGGAACTTCCTGAGGAAAATGTGGTGATGGTCACAGAGACAGTACTGTAACAGTGCTGGAGAACGAGCTCCTCTTGCACACGCAACCAGCGCAGCTCCGGAGCTGCTGACTGCAGTCACCCACAGCAGTGCCTGCACACCTCACACGTTCAGCACCAATTCTGTTCTTTGTGGCATACGCACTGCTTCGCTGCCTCTCAGCTACAGGTGCAGCTGGAGACAAAGCCATCAATCACAGACCACAAAGCACTCTCAGACTGCTCTCTCTACAATGCCAGCGCATCGGAGAGGCACAGAGAAATCTGTTGCTGCAATATTTCTGAGCGGAACACAAAAACTTTCTTTTCACCTTGTTCAGAAAGGAAAAGCCCTACAAAAAAAAACTGCCAATGCAAGAAGTTCACATCTCCTCTGTGGTAAAGAACGAGCATACTAAGCATATACAGACGTGCATAACTTTTCCTACAGAATTTCTGCTAACACCAGCTGGCAATAAGCACTTTTGACATCAGATCCTAATGCCGAGAACTCGGCTGGAAGAGCGGAGCGGGGCAGCGTGTGCCTCCCGCCGCGGCTGCCGAGCCCTGTGCCGCATCCCGCCGCCCGAGCGGGCCGGGCAGAGGCCGGGGAGCTCCGCACATCGCGCCGGGGCTCGGGCGCGGAGCCTGCCCTGAGGAACAGCCGCCAGGAACAGCGCGTGAGGAGGCCGGGCGGACGCGGAGCACTCACCGCGGGGGCCGTCAGGCGGCGGATGCTCTCGCCCAGCGAGTCCAGGTTGACCCGCCGACGGCGCGGAGCGCGGCGAGCCCCGGCGTTGGCCGCGGCGACTGCGGCGGCGGCGGCGGCGGCGAGGGGTGGCTCGGCGGGGCCAGGAGGGCTGCGGCTGCCGTTCCAGCACAGGCGGGACAGCGGGCACTCGCCCTCCTCCTCGGGGCTGGTCTCCGGACAGTCGGAGCCCAGCGAGCTGAAGGACTCGGAGGAGATCTTGCGGCGGGACATGGTGCCGCGGGCCGGCGGGACTCAGCGCAGCGGCGGGCAGCGCGGGGCCGCGGGGCCGCGAGGGCGGCCGCCTCGCATGGCCGCGGAGCCCCTCGGCGGGGGGCGGCGGCGGAGGCGCCCCGGGGCCGTTCTCGGCTCCGCGCTTCGCCGCGCCGCTCCGAGCCGCGGGTGCTCGCTGGGAGGCTTTAAAGCGGCGGCGGCGGCTGCCCTCCTCTGCCTCGGCCGCCCTCCCTCGCTCTCCCCTCCCCCGGCTCCCTCGCTGCTTCGCGGGAATCACGTGTTGTTTGGAGCCCTTTCCTCCTCCTCCTCCTCCTCCCGCCTCTCCCCTCCCCGCTCGCCGCCTCTCGCACGCCGCGGCCCGGCAGCACCCCCCCTCCCTGACCGCGCTGCTCCGCGCTGCTCCGCGCTCCCTCCCCGCGCTACGGGGATGTCCCCGCTCTACGGCGGTGTCCCCGCGCTACGAGGGTGTCCCCGCACCGCTCCGGCCCTGCCCGGCCCCGCCGCCTCCGGGCCCGCGGCGGTGCTGGACAGCTCCCTGAGCCCGGGCTACCGGGAAGGGCGGCCCTGAGAGCCCGCCGCCGGAGAGCTTCACCGAACGGCACCGCTCAACCTCGGGGAAATGGATGGTGTTAAAAATAGGAGAATGCTAAAGGGCTGCCGTCAGTTTGCAGAGGAAAAAGTTCTTTTCGGGTCTGACGTTGTGGGTCACATCCAAGAAAAGGAACTGAACGCATTCTCTGTGTTACAATCCAGCTAAAGGAAAAAGGAGTGCGGGAAACAAAGCAGAGGAGTTTGGATGTAGGATGACACCCATAAGGCAGTGTCAGGGCTCTCTTTTCCCAGCCCTCCCTGCCCACACATCTGGGGTGAAGGAAGCGTGAGAGTACCATGGCAGCATGGATAGACACATGTACTGCAGAAAGACCAAAGGAAAGGTGCCCTCGGTGGTAGTGCTTCATCCAGCCATCAGGAAAGAAACTTGTCATTAATTCATCTTCTGTCAAACAAAGCTGTCTTTAAAAGCGATCCTTTTAGGATTGTTCTTCCCCTACCTGCCTCCTGTGTTATAGTATACATTTTACCACCTCATCCACTGAAATATCTGAGTGCAGCCTTGATGAAAACCCACCTGAGAGACTGGGAAGACACCCACAGGCCTGGAGCAGCTTTGGGGGATGTCCCAAGGCAGTCCACACTGCACACCCACGTTTGGAAGGCCAGGCAGGCGGCTCTCAGAGAGGACAAGGCTTAAATCACAGATTTCACCAGGGCATTCCTTTCAGAGCCACCATCTCTCGGCTCACCGGGTTTCTGTTTCAATTTTCTTATTTATCTAGAAATTTATAGAGGAAGAGAAACAATGGAGCTCCTTTTGTCATGGCACAGTTCTTAAATCTCTGCAGCTTGAAGCCTGTGGCTTGAAAGGATGTATCAAAAAGCCAGGGTGGTCCATGCTGCCTTCTGTTGTCTTATAAATAGTACACTTGGGATGCAGAATGACTTTCTTTTGCAGCCCTGGTAATTCCTTCAGCAGCACTAGGGCGGGAATCTGAGATGTCTTTGCTTGAAAGTTAATTCACACATGAGCCTCCTCTGTCTTTCCTCCTCTCTTGTGAATAACAATATACTTTAGTACATAGAGCACAGAGAGAAGTCAGGGGGCACGGTTTTAAATTAAGACAGGGGAGGGTTAGGTTAGATATTAGGAGGAAGTTTTTCACGCAGTGAGGGGTGACACAGTGGAACAGGTTGCCCAAGGAAGTTGTGGATGCCCCATCTCTGGAAGCATTCAGGGCAAGGCTGGATGTGGCTCTGGGCAGCCTGGTTTGGGGGTTGGCAACCCTGCACATAGCAGGGGGTTGAAACTCGATGATCATTGTAGTCCTTTTCAACCCAGGCCATTCTATGATTCTGTGATTCTGTGATTTTCCCTTCTTCCCTCTACAGAAATGTTCACTTTGACAGATGCTGTGCAGCCCACCTGCCCTCTGTCCCAGCTCCAGCCACTGGGGGCAGTCACTCGTTTAGGCTGACATTTTTTAGAGCTGACATACAATCATACAACCATTAAGGTTGGAAAAAAAACACTAAGATCATCTTGTCCAACCATCAACCCATCACTACCATTGTGACTATTCATATGAGCACAGGGTGCTCTGAGTTAAGGTGCTGACATCCTCCAGATGCTTCAGGTTCCATTACACTTATTTCTTTCTCATAGACTGTATTGCACAGTCCACAGCGAGGCAAACTTCTGCTAGTTCTTGGCAGATGCAGAGGCAGCGACAACTGAGGAAGATGCACAAAGCTCAGGGTTGGAAATGCAGATGCGTATTTATGATTGTAAACTGCTGCAATACCAAAGTATCAAGTGGTTCCTTATCCAGCACTTCAGGATTAGGGAAGCAACATGGTTATGGGTGCTTTTGCATTTTATTCAGCCACGGGGAAGAATGCTTTTGAGAAGACAAAGCTGATATTTTTAACCATCCCATTTCTACTTTTTCTGGGAGTAAAGTTTAAAGTAGTATTTCCTGAGGCAATTTGTCATTGGTGTGTGACAGCATCCAGAGTCCCCTTTGCAGTATTACTGATGACTTCCCTCACAACACTCATGGCCATATCACTTTTACATCTGTGATGTAGTGACCCTGAAATGCTTTTCTTTGGTGGCTGTTCCTGATGTGGGGATTATTATAACCAAGTGCACTCAAGTACCAAATCAATTCATTGCGAGAATATAAAAGACATTTCCCTTCTGCATCTGGATACTGACCTTCACCATTCAGTGTAAAAAATGCAATTATGGCTCCAAGACTTCTGTTGTTCAAGCTGGAGCAGTGCTGTGAGTAAGCCTGGACTCAGTGTTGCTCCTCACTGGCTGTTTTGCTCAGCCTTAGCCTATGGAACCTGTGGAAGCAGGCCTAACACCTACCTGCTCTATCACAAGGATTGGTAATCTGTGTGCTGCAACACTGTTTGGGATTCATGATATAAAAATACATGGAATTAGTTAGAGTCACCAGCTAGAAAAGTGCCAATCTCCAGAAGTCTTGCACTAAGTACAGGCAGCAGGAGATCCTGGGTGTTGTAAGGCCAGGAGGTCCCACAAGTCATTGAGAGCCTGAATCATTTTTCTCCTTCTATTTCCTCTGATCAAGATACAACCTTGGCAAAAGCTAAATACCACAGAGGGCTGCTTCATCAGATAGGCAAATGCTTTTGACAGCACGTAGACATAGACAGCTACAGCACATAAGAGAACAAATGTTCTTCTTTTATACATGCCTTATCAGCCTAAATTTGCATTTGGCACACTACTGGATGAATAACAGACATGTCTGTAAAATGTATAACGTTCATCTAAGCAGTGCCTACAAAACTTTTCTATCATATTATGACAGAATGCAATTTCTGTGTCCCGCAGGTCTTGCAGGCAGCTCAAAGAAAAACATGGATATTTTTAATTCCTGTGCAATTATTACCAGACAATTGCTGGTCTAAGATCTTTTTTACAAATTTTTACTTGTTTGCTCCCAGTTATAGAAAGGAAAACTCACAAGACTGTGTTCAAGCCTGACATAAAATGCATGGTCGTTAATTTCCATTAATTGTAGTGTGATATCATTATTTATTCATTAGTTTTATTTGTTATTAAGTAAGCATTTCTAACCTGGTATTACATGCTGCATTTTTTTATATCACTTCTATTTTCAAATGCTGTATTTCTGCTGTTCAAATGGCCACGGATGATTAAAATAACCAAAACAACTTCATCATAGCACATTTCATTGTCCTATTTGTTAAGGAAACACATAGCAGAACTGACGGAAGAAATTATTAAACAAATCCCACATAGGGATTAGTCGCATCTACCACATACATCACTTAAATAGTTCCTATCATTTCACCTAGGACATTATATGTCTTTTTATACTAATCTTTTTATAATGCTGTTGAACATACAAATACTTAATTTTACTTTAATAGAAAAGATTGCTGTCCTGAGATCAATGTCTCCCGCTGAGAAAGTAAACATCTGTTTTGCAAAGCATTTTTAAAGCAGCAGGAGACCATTATCCTGTGACAACATTCTATTACAATTACTTTATTGCAGTCAGGCAAAATGAGTGATGTGCAGCAAATTTATTCTTTTTTCACATCCTGCCAAACCTTTCTGTTCTTTATCCAATGACTTCCATCTGGAGTATTGCCTGGAAGGACGGCTGGGGCCTTCTGCCATTTGTCATTAATGATCTGTTGAATTACGATTGGTTTGAAGAACAAATCCGTTTTATGTTTCAGCTTCTCAGAAATAAAGTTTAGCTGCAAGGCACAGTGGATTCACATTGGTCAGTGCTGATGTTCTGGTAGTCAGGTATATTTGAGTCCATCAGGTGTGTTACTGTCCTGTTTTCAGCTGGGACAGTTGTTGTTTTTTTTACTTTCATATTTGCTGGTATGATGTTGTGTTTTTACTATGGGAAAAAAACAGTATTGATAACACACCGATATTTTAGTTCTTGCCAGCAGTGGCTGCACAGAACCAAGAACATTATGACTTCTCATACTGACCCTCCAGCCAGGAGCTGGGGGCATGAGGAGCTGGGAGCGCACAGAATGAGGACAGCTGACCCAACCTGGCCAAAGGGACACTCCAGAGCACATGACATCATGTGACAAACGATTTTAAAACTGTGTGCAGGCACTGTTTGGGGAAAGGCTGGGCATCCATCAGCAGGTGGTGAGCAATTTCTTTGTGCATCACTTGGTTTGTAAATGTGTACTATAATATTACTGTTACTATTATTCTCCTTTTCTCTGCGTTTTCTATGTTAGTAAATAGTTTTTATTGCAACCTATCACTTAGTTCCACTTTGTTGGGTTTTTTTTGATTCTCTGCCCCGTCCCACTGGGAGAGAAGGAGTGAATTGTGTTATGCTGAGCAGCTGCAGGTTAAACCACAGCGGTTACTGAAGGAGTACTTAATTAATTTTACACTGTGGGATGAGGTCCTACATAATGAAGACAGCGGAATATGGACCTTAATGATCATAAAATGTCTTTGGTCTGTGATACTTAGCATATTTCAAAAGTAGAATTTTCTTCTCACAGTTGAGAAAAGTGAAGCACAGGTGAGTGATACCATGTTTCTCATAGTACATAGTAGAATAATAGCAGAATTGGGAATTCCTTGCTGTCTAATCTGACTTCAAGACAAAGTTATTCAGAATCAATTGACTTGAATTATAACTGGCCAGCATCAGATCCATTTGTAGTTTCAAGTATTTTGCTATAGCAGCTGCCGAAGACAAATTAAGACAAGATGTCTGGACTGTGCAAATACCAACACCACCATTTCAACTCACAAGAATAGATCAAATGGTGATTTTAAATCTCGGGGAGAAGCTCTGGCAGGATACAGTTCCAACTAGTTGTTTAGAAGGAATACACAGCTGACTAAACATCCAGAATTAAAAATTTATAACTGTACAAGAAAAATATGACGTGGCACTCAGCATCGCTTATTTCCATTTAACTTGTACAGAGTCAGATTTACTGAATTCAACACAGCGTGAAGTAAAATGAACCTTTTCATTATTTGAAGTTCTTCCATGTCCTGATTGTTTTGCCCTGAAGACATCAGGTAGCAGTGATGTCTGTCACACAGTTACCTATAAATCTCAACAAAATTTATCTAAAGCAGCAAAACAAGAAGATGCAGATGGGCTACATCATAGTCTAGAGCTGCCTCACCCCAGCACTCTGCAGCTGAGTCAAGCCACTATTTATAGAGCAGCTTCCTACAGAAGTCACTTGATTTTCACTCTTGCAGCCACATTTATTCCAGATAGATTTCCTGTTTTTATGGATATACTGATGTCATCAATCAGATTAGAGCAATGAAACTGTAATGGTGTCTACAAACAATATTAAAGCCAATTTGCTTTCATGCAACCTCTGAAGTCATAGAATCACAGAATCATTAAGATTGGAAAATACCTCTAAGATCATCCAGTCCAATCCCAACCCATTCCTACCATGTTCTCTAACCATGTCTTTCAGTGTCACAACTCCACATTTCTTGAACACCTCCAGGGACAGTGACTCCACCACCTCCATGGGCAGCCTGTGCCACTGCCTCACCACTCTTTCGGATAAGAAGTGCTTCCTAATGCCCACCCTGAATATGGTAGTGGAAGCTCAGACAGTTTTTGAGACTTCCTGTGCAGCTCTCCATAGATGGTGAAAATCCAAGATGAGAACTTTGAGAAACACTTGTGTCCAAAGCAGAGGCTGATTAAACCAAGAGGTCCATCTTCCCTAAAATGGATGTTTGGGCTGTTTCATCTCTTGAGGGAAGGCAGAGTACATAAGGCTGGCTGCCCCTTATGCCCCAAGGCTCTGGATTATGGGTAGAAAATCCACTTGGTAGTCTCACACAGTATGTATCACTATCCAGGTAGCACTGTGGTATTCACAGGATTCACAGGTCTGGAGACAGGCCACAGAAGCATTGAGTGGCTCTGGAAGTGAAGACAAGCAGCCAGCAGTTAGGTCTTGAGAAAATCAGGGTAGTCAAAACGTCCCGACCAGGTTTGTACCCAAGCTGATAGAGGAGCATCTTGCCAGAGCAAGCAGTCTTGCACTGTATCTGGGAGACGGTCAGCAGCTGAGCTTGTACCAGGAGGATGTTCTAGACAAGCTCATCGAGGACCTGTCTAGGAGTGTGACAAATCCTCCCAGTGGAGATTAAACCAGTGTATACAGTACACAGTGTTGTAAATGCACCTTTTTTAGTGTCATCTGAGCAAGCTAGCCACTTCCACAAATGTTACAGTTTTACTACAGTTCATCATTTCCCTGTTAACAAATTAGTATCTTCTACCAGATATTTTCAAATTTTAAAATGTCAAAATGTAGATCATAGTCATTAATGTTCTCTAACCAATTGAACTAAGATTAACACACAGAGGCATCTTGCCTGATTAGATTGTCTTTCTTATTCTAATGACAGGAAATCACAGAATATTTTATCCAGACTCATTTAAAAGGGAGAGTTTTTAGTGTATGAGTGGGAACACTTTCTCTTGGAAGCTTATTTGCATCCTGAAATGGATGAGTTGATCAATATATTGTATTTAGTGACTCTCTTCCACAAAGCACCAAAGTCATAACGGGGTTTATTTATATATAGTTTCAGCAACGGGGGGGAGAGAAAGAGAGTGGGAGAGAATGTGCTCATATCTGTAGAGACAGATAATAAGAAACCATCAAAACAGTACATGAGCAATAAAAAATATCTACAGTGTCTACCTATGTAGTATTATTCTCTGAACACAGCCGAAATGTTGCCAAATGAAAAATCCTGTTGAGCTTTCAGATAAAATCTATTGTAATAAAGTCTGCTATATTTCACACACAGATGGCAAATAATCCTGTTGTGAAAGTAACTTCTGCAAGCAGGTTTCCAAATGCACATAACTTCTTACAGTGCTGGTATATCTGTCCAATCATTTCCACAGCTGTAACTTCCTAGCTAACTTAGCACCGCATCATGGCTTTCAGTACTGAGCAGTGTTCAGGGACTTTTCCAGATGTTTCTGACCTGCTGTGTCATGTCTACTTTTATAGAAAGAATCCTATAGTATTTAGAGAAATTTTAGCAGCAAAATCAGATGACATCGCTCCACCTGTCTGTTTGTTTATTCCTGGTTTGGGATTTTGGCATTTTTAATCCTTGAAAACTTTATTGCCCTTTTCATAGAATCATAGAATCACTGAGATTGGAAAAGACCTCTAAGGTCATCCAGTCCAATCCCAACCCATTCCCACCATGCCCACTAACCACATCCCTCAGTGCCACATCTCCACATTTCTTGAGCACCTCCAGGGACGGTGACTGCACCACCTCCCTGTGCAGCCCATGCCACTGCCTCACCACTCTTTCTAAGAATTTTTTCTTAGTACTCAACCTGAACCTCCCCTGGCACAAATTAGGGCAGTTACCTGTTTTCCTATCACTAGTTACCTTTGCCTCCTTCTTCTCTTTTCCTTGATTCCTTAGAACAAGACTATAGGTAAGTACCAAGGTTAAAGCTTTTCCCATCATTTGGTAATTGTCATTTTGTTTTAGTGAAGGAATGAAGCTTTCAAATATCAGGACTTGTGCTACCCAGTTTGATGTCCCTCTGATTGATCCATCAGGACACCACAGTTTCACACTTCAAGGTTTCTTGTGTTCTTTGGTAAGCAAATCATCATTTCCCTAAGGAATATTTCAATGAATACTAATGAGAAACCTCTACACTAAGAAGTTTAAATATTGTCTCTTCCAATATCTATATAACTGGAAACAATATATGTATATGTCTCATATACATGTATTCATGTAACTTTTCTTATTGGATCCTCTTTCATGTTATCTTACATTATGCAGAAAGGCCTGACCAAGGTAGGTTTCTGTGAACAAATCGTGCATCTGAGGGGTGGCTGCAGTGCGTTTGGTGTAACAGATTTCACTTTTGTAGCACACTTCATTCCAAACTTCTCAAGGCGATTTGCAAGCAATTACAGAGCAGACATTTTCAGCGTGAATAAGCCTGAATAAACAACTGAGATTTCATGGTGGATTTAAAAGCATTGTGAGCCCAATCCAGTAGGTACTAAGCAGTTCTCACCCCTGTTGGTGCTGGTTGAGGTGCTCAGCACCTTGCAGGGAACATCTGCACTCTGTGAGTCAGGCCCTGGGTGAGTCAGTATCAAAATTTTATGAGACAAAAAACTCCACAGGCAAGGTGAAAACTGCTATGATCGGAATTTAACTGCTTGTAGCAATGCAAAAATAAAGGCAAGCTGCAAATAACATTTACTGCTAAAGGAATAATGTTTTAAAAAACAAGTGTCTTTAGATTAATGAAACGGATGAGCAAAGTATTTTTAAAGCAAAGTGCATTAAGAGCCTGAAACAATGGAACTGACTCTTAAGAGAATGGAATTTTAACATTCTGCTGCTAAAGCCAACAGGGAAACTGGAATTTTGGAATACTTCTTTTGAAAGGAGAAAGGAGCTCCCAGCCACTGCAGTGGTGCACTGAAGTGCCCACTTTGCAGGCTGAGAAGCAATGCAGTTCTGATCATCCATGCAGTAAAGCTTTCTGTAAAATTGTTTGTTCCTTTCACTCTTCAATAGTGAGCTTTAGATAAGGCCAAACCACAAAAGTGAAAAATATTTTCCACAAAGCAGTGTGGATTCAATTCCAAAATAAACTGAAGCACTAGTAAAGTGAGTTTAGACTATTCTCTTATGGTAGTACCAATCTGTGCAAAGTATGAAGTGTCTGTAAAATATCACACTCTGTTTTCACCATCAAATGAAATGTTTGCCTGCTGCATCATCTCCAGTTCACCATGGTGTATCTTCTTCATGCACGTGGTTTGTCTTCAGATTGTGTCGTATTTTCCACCTACTGACAATAGTTCAACATTGTATATGACTCAACACGAAGAGGGTGTCAGAAACATTGAAAATCAATTTCTTTGTTGGTTGGATACAAATATAAATATAAATATAATGAATATAAATTCATTGCAGCCAAAGAAACTAGGTTAGCAATGAGAACACCATACTACCTCAAATGGCAATCGCTTCCCAACATGCCAAGAAGCACCTTGAACTCTCTGCAGATGAAAGGTAGAAGAATGTGGCATTGTGGTATTAATCTGTACAGTTCATGATGCAGCATATGTTACTTTCTGATTGATCCAAATCGTTTCATGGGGACAATATCTGTAAATAGAAGTGGAAAATGTGAAATCACATTAAATGAAATTATAGAGAAGTAAATAGATGTTCTGATTCTGGCTGAGAAAGAGTTAATCACATCAGTCTTTACAAAGAGAGAGAATTCTGATAACTTTGAAATAAGAAACATTGCCATTGCCATTTGTGTGAAAGGACCAAAGCTGTACCAACAGTACGCTTGGTGGGCATGGTGGTGATGGGCTGATGGGCAGACTAGATCATTTCAGTGGTCTTTTCCAACTTTAATGATTCTGTGATAACCTATGTTTGAAAGCAGGCTGAGAACCAATTCATGAAAGCGCTGTGCTGCTGTCTGTAGTATATCCTCATTATGTCTGCTGACATCAGTAATTCCTAAGCATTTTAAATATCAAAACTCTTGCTGCTGCTTCCTCCTTTTTCTTTCCTAACCCACTCTATTTCCCCCTTATTTAACAAAAAGTCAACATATAGGTCATTAAACATGGAAAACAGCATTTTTTTTCATTCAAGCAAGTTCACATGTATGCACAGGTATAAAAATAGCAGCAAAATACTTCTTAATCTCTTATTGGTAAGAGAAGTTATTATTATATTTTGGAGCAGATTATTATGGAGCAGAACACTTTCATTGTAATCTGAACACTTGAGGCATATCAGGGAAGAGAAATATTTTCAGGGTAATTGGGTTTTAAATACTGTGAAGCCTTGTGAGGGGTGTCTGTGCTGAGAGAAGATTCAGCCTCGGAAGAATAGAAATTATAGAAAGTATTAGAGACAGACAGAGAGACAGATTGGATGTTACAAGAGGCAAATGAGAAATGGATAGATGAAGGATTCAAAACATAGATATATGACTTATCAAAGCAGAAAGTTCTGCCAAATAAAACCTCTCACCTCAATTTCATCTCTTATGTCCTCTTCAGATTTTACTGAAAGACACCAGATTCTAATTCTATATTAAATGAGAGCATACCCCAAGGAAATCTCTATTTGCTGTAAAACTCTCATTATACATAGGTTGCTCCAAAAGTAATGTCCTATATTTATTTCCATGGAAACTACAATAGATACAAAGAGCACCATAGCACTATTTGATAGAGAAAATTCTCAGCTACAAAACACTGTTTTCAACGTAGTCACTGCCATTAGCTCTGCATTTTCACTAGCAAGGAATAGCCTGCATGCTGCGCTCATAAAAATAGCATGGCTGTCTAGAATGGGCTTGTCTTCTACATCACTGTCACCACTGCTGAAAAACATCACAGAATCACATAATGGCCAGGGTTGGAAGGGACCTCAAGGATCATGAATCTCCAACCCCCTGCCACATGCAGGGCCACCAACCTCCCCATTTAATACTAGACCAGGCTGCCCAGCGCCCCATCCAATCTGGCCTTGAACACCTCCAGGGACGGGGCATCCACAACCTCTCTGGGCAGCCTGTTCCAGCACCTCACCACTCTCATAGTAAAGAGCTTCCCCCTGACATCCAACCTAAATCTCTCCTTCCTCAACTTAAAACCATTTCCCCTTGTCCTGCTGTTATCTACCCTTTCAAAGAGTTGATTCCCCTCTTGTTTGTAGGCTCCCTTTAGGTACTGAAAGGCTGCAATGAGGTCACCCTGCAGCCTTCTTTTCTCCAGGTTGAATAAGTCCAGCTCCCTCAGCCTGTCTTCGTAGGGGAGGTGCTGCAGTCCCCTGATGTGGAGCACAACACTCACTGCCTCACTGTGTTCATATCCACTGTTTGTTCTCCAAAAACCTTCAGCAAGTGTCAAATGGGTGCCACGTTTCCCACACAAAGGAATGTGAACAGCAGCTAGACCTGCTGTTCACAAACAGGGAAGGTTTGGTGGGAGATGTGGAGGTTGGAGGCTGTCTTGGACAGAGTGATCATGAAATGATAGACTTCGTGATTCACAGTGGAGCCTGGAGGGGGAATAGTAATACTGCTACCTTGGACTTCAGGAGGGCAGACTTTGAATTGTTCAGGGGACTAATAGGGGGAGTCCCCTGGCATTCAGTCTTAGCGAGCAAAGGGGTCCAAGAGAGCTGGTTGCTCTTCAAGAAGGAAGTCTTAAGGGCGCAGGAGCAGGCAGTCCCCCCGAGCTGCAAAATGAGCCGGCGGGGAAGAAGACCGGTGTGGATGAATAGGGAGCTATTCCTGAGGCTCCGGGAGAAAAAGAGAATCTACCGCCTGTGGAAAGAGGGACAGGCCACTCAAAATGAATACAAGGAAGTTGTTAGGATGTGTAGAGGTGAAATCAGAAAGGCAAAAGCCCAGCTTGAATTTAACCTAGCTGCTGGTGTGAAAAGGAATAAGAAACTCTTTTATAAATACATTAACAGTAAGAGGAGGACAAAGGAGAATATCCACTCTTTGCTGGATGAGGCTGGGAATGTGACCACTGAGGATAAGGAAAAGGCGGAGGTTCTGAATGCCTTCTTTACGTCTGTCTTTAAAAGTCAGACCAGTTATCCTCAGGATACCCCTCTCTCTGACCTGGTAATCTCGGCCGGGGAGCACACTAACCCCCCTGTGATTCTGAAAGAAACAGTCAGAGACCTACTGCTCCAGCTGGACTGTCACAAGTCGATGGGGCCAGATGAGATCCACCCGAGAGTGCTGAGGGAACTGGCGGAGGTGATAGCCGAGCCGCTTTCCATCATCTGTCAGCGCTCCTTGTTGACTGATGAGGTCCCAGAAGACTGGAGGCTTGCCAATGTGACTCCCATTTATAAGAAAGGTCGTAAGGAGGATCCGGGGAACTACAGGCCTGTCAGCCTGACCTCGGTGCCAGGGAAGGTTATGGAGCAGATCGTCTTGAGGGAGATCATGCGGCATGTGCAGGGTGACCGGGGGATCAGGCCTAGCCAGCATGGGTTCATGAAGGGCAGGTCCTGTTTGACCAACCTGATCTCCTTCTATGATCTAGTGACCCATCTGGTGGATGAAGGAAAGGCTGTTGATGTGGTCTACCTAGACTTCAGCAAAGCCTTTGACACTGTCTCCCACAGCATTCTCCTGCAGAAGCTGGCAGCCAGAGGCTTGGATGGGTACACTCTTGGCTGGGTAAGGAGCTGGCTGGAGGGCCGGGCACAGAGAGTGGTGGTGAATGGAGTTAAATCCAGCTGGCGACCGGTCGTGAGTGGTGTTCCGCAGGGGTCGGTGCTGGGGCCTGTCCTCTTCAATATCTTTATTGATGACCTCGATGAGGGCATCGAGTGCACCCTCAGTAAATTCGCAGATGACACCAAATTGGCTGGAAGTGTGGATCTGCCTGGGGGTAGCGAGGCCCTACAGAGGGATCTGGACAGGCTGGAGAGCTGGGCTGGAGCCAATGGGATGAGTTTCAACAAGGCCAAATGCCGGGTCCTGCACTTCGGCCACAACAACCCCAGGCGACGCTACAGGCTTGGGGCGGTGTGGCTGGAGGACTGCGTAGAGGAAATGGACCTGGGGGTATTGATTGATGCTCGGCTGAACATGAGCCGACAGTGTGCCCAGGTGGCCAAGAAGGCCAATGGCATCCTGGCTTGCATCAGAAACAGTGTTGCAAGCAGGAGCAGAGAGGTGATTGTTCCCCTATATTCAGCACTCGTGAGGCCGCACCTGGAGTACTGTGTCCAGTTTTGGGCCCCTCACTGCAAGAAAGATATTGAGGCCCTGGAACGTGTTCAAAGAAGGGCAACAAAGCTGGTGAGGGGTCTGGAACACAGGCCATATGAGGAGAGGCTGAAGGAGCTGGGAATGTTCAGCCTGGAGAAGAGGAGGCTCAGGGGAGACCTTATTGCTCTCTATAACTTCCTGAAGGGAGGTTGTAGTGAGCTGGGGGTCGGCCTCTTCTCTCGTGTCATTAGTGATAGGACCAGGGGGAATGGTTTCAAGCTACGGCAGGGGAGATTCAGGCTGGACATGAGGAAGTATTACTTTTCAGAAAGGGTGGTCAGGCACTGGAATGGACTGCCCAGGGAGGTGGTGGAATCACCGACCCTGGGGGTGTTCAAGGAAAGACTGGATGTTGCGTTGAGGGACATGGTTTAGTAGGAGCTATTGGGAATAGGTGAACGGTTGGACTGGGTGATCTTTTAGGTCTTTTCCAACCTTAGTGATTCTATGATTCTATGATTCTATGAATTCAGTTCCATCCCTTTGCTTCATATGCACTTCCATTTCAGATGCAGTTTTGTCATACTGCCCCTCTGCTGCCATCTGTCACATGGCAACAAATTGAAAAGCAGTACTGGTGGGAATGTTCATCCTCTACTTCCACACCACCAACATCAAGCTCTGACACTGTGGGCCAACATAATAAAATAGGAGGCATTACTTTTGAAGCAGTCATCATATTAAAGGCTTAATTTTCTTGAACTTTGAAAAAGATTTGTACTAAGAAAGAACCCCAGAATGCGTGTTTCTTCATTGCTTATTCTGAAATCAGCCCCCTTACTGTGGTCAATCCCTTTCTGTCTCAGAACCCAGCTCCCAGTGCCTTCCAGTTGCCCACCCAGCACCCTCACAGGCATTGCCTATCTAGCTGTCCTGCCGCCTGATTCATGCTGCCTGATTCATTGCACCATGATTCAGTGCAATGATGAAAACCAGGGGCTACCACTTCAGCTCCAGGGAAGGTGGGGAAAAAGTGCATTTCTGACTATCTCTTCTCTGCAATTTTCCTGCACACCTAGGGCCATCAGATGAACTCTACACACCTCACATTGCACAGTTCTCCCAGCAGGGCTGCCCACTGTGTGAGATGCTCTGTATGAGGTCCTGCAGTGGTAGCATCACTCAGCTCAACAGGTAACCTCTTTTCCAGACCTCATCTTCTGAAAAGAAAAAGTGATTGAAATGTACAAGCAGGGGAAACTTTCCAAGAACATCTTGTAAAAATAATTTTTTATAGGAAGATAAAGTTTTTGTTGCAAAATTCCATTATTTGTTATGCGGAGGAGAGGAATCAGAAAATAAGATTGACCATGCAGCAGCAGTGTGAAAGATCAGTCTCCTCTGAGAGTTCATTAAGTAAAAGGAAAATAAAATCAGCCAGGACCAACCATGTGTTAAATCTGATATTTTTCTTTCCACGTAGAAATCAGAGCCTTTCTAGGAGAACAATGAAAGGTATATGCCATGATTACATTTATGTGTGCATTCCCACCTAGGTATCCTAGCTGCCACAGCAACGATAAGTGATGGGAGATATCACTCATAACTTAAATCTAAAAGACATTGTACTTGAGTGAAACGGCCGTGCTGGCTCGGGGAGCCACAGCTGCAGCATACACTGGCTATCCAGTGAAACACATTCCCATTAAATCCTCTTCCCTCCACTGTGTCATCTGCCCTCTCCTGTTCAGCATTCAAAGTTGGAGCAGAAAGTAAAAGGACAGTACAGGGCAGGATGTGGCCCACTGCAGTAGAGCTAGAAATCTTATAGCCCCTCTAAGTAGAGAGCAGCCAAAATCTAGCACCTAAGTCAGCAAGACCAGGAAGTAACCACATCAGTAAGGTCAACAGAATGGAAATTAAGAACTGTACCTGAACTACAGCAGCTGTAAAAAAGCAAGAGTAAAATGCAATGTTCTGCAATTGAGAATACTGACATTATCAAGCAGCTACTCCAAGCAGCTCTTTGCTAGAATAAATTTGTCAGAATGTGGCACATTTAGTGTAATGTGCAGGAATCATTCAGGTTCTGAACAATTAACATTTTATTTTCTAACGCATATTTGCATTCCTTCTGGTGGTAAAGATTAACTTGTACCTTGACTTACAGAGGAGTTTCAAGAGTTATGGATTCCCCTGCTTCCTGTTATTCCTATACCATAATACAATCAAAGTCTTTACATTAAACGGGCTTACATTAATCAATTCATTGAAAACAATTTCAGGAAATAAAATGAGAAAGATTGTAAACTGCTGCAGAAAAAAAGGAAGAAACATAAAAAGACAGAGAGAATAAAAGAGAAATAGAAAATGAGGAAATCAGAGATGAAGTGGACAGAAATAGAGCAGACATTGGTGTGAGTATATTGCCCCAAACTTGACTTCTGTCGTGTAAGAAACTGAGCCAACAATAAGGTAAGCTATAACGAAGCATCTGCTGATTCATTTGGCCAAATGTAAAAACCTGGAATGTAGACATTTGCTTTTTAGCTGATCCCTTCACTGCTCTCTGTAGACAAAGCACAGAAATAGACACTTTTGCAGAAAAGGGGTGCATAATTTGTCCTAAAATAGATGGCTACAAATAGGTCAAGTGAATCATTTCCTGAAAACACCTACTTTTCTCAGTCAACTCTGAACAGAACCTAATATGACTTGTTTCATCGTAAACGCTCGTACCATAGGTAGTTGTCATTAGGCGAGGAGATCCTACCCCAACCAGAATGCCAAAACAAGATCCTCTCTCCACCTTTGTATGCATCCCCACCAGGATAATAACAGCTCCATCTCAATCTCTTATTCCATCTCAAAAACTGGATTTTTGTCCTCTGCACCTAACAGATTGTATGAAGTATGTTTCGTAGTTAATACAAAATTAAATTTACAGCAGTCAGATACTAAAGTAGAATCTGAAAAAATCAGCATGATGATTCTGAAGGCCTTAAACATCAATGTAAATATGACTACCTGAGCCTTCATAGCCTGTAATTATTTTAATATAAGAAATATGAACACACAGTATTACTGTGGTCAGTATTGAGAGAGGATGAGGTTTGGAACATAATCATATTTAGAATTTCCATGTACATGAAAACAAGGACATTTTGGAAGAATGCCAAATACTGAGAAATATTTTCCTGAGTGGGCAGGAGGACAGGTAGTCACCAGGAATAGCATTTAGGCAGAATACCACTGTGGTACTCGGGAAATCCCACTTTGGTCTCCAACATCAATCTCTGAGCTTCACATGAAGCTGTGAGTACCACAGCTTAAAAACCAACAGGCCTAAGCCTCAAATCTTATCTGTGTAACTAATGGATTACAATGGCCATCATCTGAAGGGACTACTACCATGAGAAAGGTGGTCAAGGTTTGGCCAGGTTGTTATCCATCTCCGTAGAACGTGGTGCACGTATGTTCACACACAACCATGGCAGAGCATACTTAAAGATTCTCCAGGAAATCCTGCTGCAACTTCATCTCATTCAAGGGCCAGACCTGCTTTCATGGCTGTGTCAAAGCCACCACATTCTTCTGTCATCTCCTTGGGCTGGAGAACTGCTGGAGTAAGACCCTGTGAATGCCATCCAGCCATAATTGTAGAAGAACTTTAGAACTGGGCCCTGCCAGTCTTTGGCATCTGGGCATGGCAACTGAATCCATGCTTGCAGGATTAAGATGATGACAGCCCATTGACTCCAACTTGCAGGGCATAGATCTCTTACCTTTTCACAAGTGTCACCCAGGGGCAATCTCTCTGTCATAGTGGGTTTTCTCTTGTACAGAAGCGTGAAGAGAAAATCAAGCCCATTATATCCACGTTAAAAAGAAGAGAGTTTACATTTTACATAGTAGGATTGAAATTTATTTTGCCAAAGTTCATAGGTGTTTCAGAGCTGAAGGGTATGTTTTACCTTCATAAATTCTCACAACAAAGGGAGATTTTTAATTTTCCCTGGATAGATGAGATTTCCTGGAGAAAACATTATCAAAAGTTATCATTCACATGTGCCAAAATCCTTGTGAGTTTTCAATCAGGCCTCAGTCAGGCAGATAACACACGTGCCAGTCTTCAAGAAGTGTTCATGTGGAACATGGAATGTTGTTGGGCAGAGAAGTGCTCCAAAATGCAAATGATCATAGAATCATAGAATCACAAGTTTGAAAACAACCTATAAGATCATCTGGTCCAACCGTCTTCTCATTAGCACTGTTACCACAAGCTACATGTACATCATACATGCTATGAAGTCATACCTGTGGATATTTTTGGGTGACAGAGATATGAGAGAAAGCAATTACATGGCAAATGTAGATATTTTGCTGTTTGATAGCCTTTCTAGGTAGCAGTTTCACTCACTACTGAATCACACATGCCCATCTGGCACACCACAAATTGCCATCATCTGTTTGTCTCTGGTTGAATGTCTCTTGCCTTTGTGACTGACAGAGTGCAGAATACCAGCAATGAAACAAACACCTAAAACAGATTGGTCTGACTTTTGCCTGCAGCAGCTAAAGAATAGCAGCAGAGAGCTGCGAGTCCAGCAGCAGCACAATGAATCACAGCAAAACTCCCTGCAACCAGGGAGAGATGCTATTTTTTCCCCTTTGTGTTTGGTGCTTTCTGCAAAGCACTTTTTACCTGTATCTGTTTTTCACATGAAATTACTAAAAATAAAGCCAACCAGCCACCACCAGCAATCAGCAATCCATATTGGCAAGGAGCTAAGAACAGCAAATGTATTAACATTGACGGAGGCACTGCCATCATCCTGCCACTCACAACCATGTGTTAAGCAGATGCCACAGGTCTAAGGAAGAGTATGTCAGGTGAAAGAAGAGCTCTGCCCTATGTGGTATAATCCAGCATGAAAAGCCCCAAGGGTTAGATTTAACAGTTCACTGGCTTGCTATAAACATGCAAAATACCATTTGACAGAATATGAGAAAAATTCAGCCAGCAGCTGAAGGCTGGGGTCGGTCCCATTAGTCACTACAGCACAGGCTGCTCCTCTCTGTGTTTGTTCCAGTTTTGCTCTGTGCTGGGAAGCTTGCAAGGAAGAGGAAGCAGAGCTCTGACTACAAAGAGCAGAGAAGGCAGAAATCCCCAGTGTCTTAGTTTCAGTTGGGATGGAAATGTTTTCTTCAGTGTCTGATATGATGCTATGTTTTGGTTCTAGGAGAAAAACAGTGTTGACAATACATACTGATGTTTATAGTTGCTGCTAAGCAGTGTTTTACAGAGCCAAGGTCATTCCAGTTTTTCAGTGAAGGCTTATGTAGGGGCCAAGTAACTGGGAGGGGACAGAATCAGGAAAGCTGACTTGATTTGGCCAGAAGGATATTCCATTTCATATGACATCATGCAGAAGAGAAGTTTCGAAAAGGGGTGGATCATCTCACTCCCTTCTGCTCACAGGCCAATGGCATCCTGGCTTGTATCAGGAATGGTGTGGTGAGCAGGACTAGGGAAGTCATCCTGCCCCTCTACTCGGCACTGGTGAGGCCCCACCAAGAGTACTGTGTTCAGTTTTGGGCACCTCAGTACAGAAAGGACATGGAGGTGCTGGAGCAGGTCCAAAGAAGGGCAACAAGGCTTGTGAAGGGCTTGGAGAATATGGCCTATGAGGAGAGACTGAAGGAACTGGGGCTGTTTAGTCTAAGGAAGAGGAGGCTGAGGGGAGACCTTACTGCTCTCTTCCAGTATCTGAAAGGTGCAGTGTTACAGCATTACAGCGAGAGCAGGGTTGCTCTCTTCTCACTAGTAGCAGGTGAGAGGACAGGGGGAAATGGCCTCAAGTTGTGCCAGGGTAAGTTTAGGTTGGATGTCAGGAAAAACTTCTTTACAGAAAGGGTTGTGAAGCACTGGAATAGGCTGCCCAGAGAGGTGTTTGGGTCACCATCCCTGAATGTGTTTGAAAACTGTTTGGATGTGGTGCTAGGAACATAATTTATCAGAGGGTTGTTAGTTAGGGTAGTATGGTTAGGTTGTGGTTGGACTTGATGATCTTTAAGGTCTTTTCCAACCTGAGCTATTCTAGGTTTCTATGATGCATGATTCTATATATGTATGTTGTCATAACTATTATCATTTTCCTTTTCTCTATCTTAGTAAATAGTTTTATCTCAACCTATAAATTCTACTTTTTTTTTTCTGATTCTTTCCTCCCCCCCCATCCCACTGGGAATGGAAGGAAGGGAGTGAACAACTGTGTGGTGCTGAGCCATCTGCTGACTTAAACCACAACAGCCTGCCTCCCTGAATTACCAACCTGCTCAGTGCTATGGACTAGCCTCTAGAACAGCAGCTTTCTCTGCTCTACAAGTGCTTTGAGTGTCCAAACATCTGTTGTTTATCTGACTTCTATGCTAACACATCAGCACAAGAGCATGAGGGATATACTTCCTCTTGTGGAAGATGTTTCAGACGGTGCTACAGGACTGTGGCTACAAAGCTCTGATACCAGCTTGGAAATTTCCACTAATTCATCTCTAAGTAACATCTTATAGAGCAAGTCTTGGTGCAGAAGGTGCTAGAAGAGAGGAGAAAAGAAAGCACAGATCACATGAATCCAAGAGGATTCTTGAAACTGGACTAGATCCTGGGAACTTCAAAGTGGAGATACTACCAACTGCTCTAAACATATGATTGTAAAATGACTTACACCTTATTTTCCTCTTGCCATTCCTATAAAAACAGGAATGCAGTTTCCAAGCACCTTCACCAATTCCTTCACCAAAGAGAATTTGTTGTGATTTTCCAAGATTAAAAGGCCCAGCGTTTTGAGAGTTCGTGCCATGAGCAGAATTTGGAATAGAGGAATGAATGAGCAGAGGTAGCATGAGGTCTCCAATAAATTTCAGTAGCACATGGGCATCCATAGCAAACACATTATTAGAACTATAAGCTGCCCAGACTTCTCACATGTTGGTAAGCAGACCATGCTATCAAAGTCACTTATTTGAACAAAAAGGGAGAAAAAGTCTTAACCTAGACTTTTACCTCTTAAAAACCCATCTAGGAGATTTGCATGTTTCATCAATACCACTTTATTAGCCTTTTTTTTTTTTTTTCAGGGGAGATGCTAGTTCAGAAAAATAGAAATGGAATGGACAAAAAGACTTGATGAAAAATCCAGTTTGGTAGTAGAAGGAACTTTGCTGATGCCCTGACTAAGGTGGTGGGAAGGCTGGCATCTCATACATTATTAATTACCACAGAACTGTGTAAAATCAGTCGTCCTCAGTTCCTCTGTTCGCACTGTTGCCTTCCTTGGGTAAGAAGCCACAGGCCAAGAACAGTGGGCAGCTCTGGGACAGGACAAGGCAGGAAGGGTGTGTGGATCAATGAATGGATGAGTGGATGGATAGATGGATGGATGGATGGATGGATGGATGGATGGATGGATGGACGGATGGACAGGAAGTTGGACAGGCTGTCACCATGGATCATCATGGATTTCCCTCTATACTTAGCACTGGTGAGGCCGCATCTTGAGTACTGTGTTCAGTTTTGGGCCCCTCACTACAAAAAAAGACATTGAGGTCCTGGAGCATGTCCAGAGAAGGGCAACAAAACTGGTGAGGTATCTGGTGCACAGGTCTTATGAGGAGCAGGTGAGGGAGCTGGGATTGTTTAGTCTGGAGAAGAGGAGGCTCAGGGGAGACCTCATTGCACTCTATAACTACTATAAGGGAGGTTGTGATGAGGAGGGGTTTGGACTCTTCTCCCAGGCAAATAGGAAATGAGGAAATGGCCACAAGTTGTACCAGAGATTTAGGTTAGACATTAGGAAGAACTTTTTCTCTCAAAGAGTGGTCAGACACTGGAATGGCCTGCCAAGGGAAGTGGCAGAGTTGCTGTCCCTGGCAGTGTTCAAGAGGCATCTGGATGAGGAGCTACGAGATATGGTTTAGTGCTTGTGGCAACAATGGTAGTGGGAGGATGGTTGGACTAGATGGTCTTGCATGTCATTTCCACCTTTGCGATTCTATGATTCTGTGAGCACTACCACCCACAGCAGGCCAACAGCTACAAGCATCTGAAGGAGTAGTGGGATCAGGACCAGTTGTGTGGCAGTAAATGATACCGCTGCCTGAGAGAGCTGAGGTATTCAGGTTCATGCTGCTTCTGAAGCAATAAGAGCGCAACATTAATTTGACCTAGGCAAGCTGGAGCACTGGCCCAGGAGAACCTCATGAGGTTTAACATATCCAAGTTCAAGGTCTTGCACCTGGATCAAGGCAATACCCACTATCAGTATGAGCTGGGGGATGTAAGAATAGAGCACAGCCCTGTCAAAAAGGTCTTGGAGGTACTGGTGGATTACAAACTAGTTATGAGCCAGCAATGTGCCCTCATAGCCTAGAAGGCCAACTGTATCCTGAACAACATCAAAAGAAGCGTGGCCAGCAAGGCAAGGGAGGTGATCCTGCCCTTTTACTCGGTGCTGATGAGACCTCACCTGGAGTACTGTGTCCAGATGTGGAGTCCTCAGTACAGGGAGACATGAACCTGCTAGAGCACATTGAGAGAAGGGCCATAAAAATGATCAATAGAATGGAACACCTATCCTACAAGGGCAGGCTGAGAGAGATGAGGGTGTTCAGCCTGGAGAAAAGAAATAGCTTTCCATTATCTGAAGGGGGGTTGTAAGAAAGAAGGGGACCGACTCTTTAGCAGGGTCTGTTTTGACAAGAGAAGATGAATTGGTTTCAAATTAAAGGAAGCAAGATTTTACAATAAGTTTGGTTAAGACACTGGAACAGGTTTCCCAGAGAGTGGTGGATGCCTTCCCCGTCCCTGGAGACACTCAAGACCAGGTTGGATGGGGTTCTCAACAACCTGATCAAGCCATAGGTGTCCCTGTTCATTGCAGAGGATTTGGACTAGATGACCTTGAAAGGTCAAATGATTCTGTGATTCTGTGACTATTACTTGTTTTGAAAATGTGGATGTCTAAAATACATGGTCTATGCCAAAATGGTGCTCTGATCACTCCCATGAGACATTAGTCACCCACTAGTCAAATTGTATGGATATTTTAATGTATTATATCTGACCAGTAAGCTTAAAAATCTCTTATGAGTGTGAAGTTACCTGTGGTGCTCATATAAGGTCCAGGAGTTGTCATGAGCTGGAGGTACATGAAGACTTATGACTGACATGTACAAAGGCGGCAGGGTAGAGCAACCTTTGTACATTATTCATGAGCTCATAGTTCATGTGGTAATGAGCAATATCCAGATATATGGCTTTTGTGCTCATCGGGGCTTTATGCTCTATCTATACCGTGAGAGGACAGACAAATGCAATGGGGCTAAGAGATGACTCTCATTCTTAGGCAGGCTGATATGTCCTATGCCTATAATTATATCAGCAGTAGGGACAGAGTTGATACATACTTTTCCAAGAACCAGGCAAGAACTGTTCAAGGAGAAAGTTACCTCTTCCCTACTTGCTGCTGCAAGGATATAGTGATAAGGCTGCCAGCTTCATGTGGTTGCCCCTGGTACTTACAATTTTCTGTATTACCTTTGTTTATGAAACTGATTCACATCCTAGATGACTTTCACAGAATCACAGAATCACAGAATCACCCGGGTTGGAAGAGACCTCAAGGATCATGTAGTTCCAACCCCCCTGCCTGGCAGGGCCACCAAACATACACATTCAGATCAGGTTGCCCAGGACCCTGTCCAACCTGGCCTTGAACACGTCCAAGGACGGGGCATCCACAACCTCCCTGGGCAGCCCGTTCCAGGGCCTAACCACTCTCCTAGTAAAGAACTTCCCCCTAACATCCAACCTAAATCTTCCCTCCTTCAACTTGGATCCATTTCCCCTAGTCCTGCTATTGTCAGCCCTTTTGAAGAGTTTACTCCCCTCCTGGGTGTAGGTTCCCTTCAGGTATTGACAGGCTGCAATGAGGTCGCCCTGCAGCCTTCTCTTCTCCAGGCTGAACAAGCCCAACTCCCTCAGCCTGTCCTCATAGGGGAGGTGCTCCAGCCCCCTGATCATCTTAGTCGCCCTCCTCTGGACCCTTTCCAAAATCTCTATGTCTTTCTTGTACTGAGGGCTCCACACCTGGACACAGTACTCCAGATGGGGCCTCACAAGAGCCGAGTAGAGAGGGACAATCACCTCCCTGTCCCTGCTGACCACCCCTCTCCTGATGGAGCCCAGGATCCCATTTGCCTTTCGAGCTGCCAGAGCGCACTGCTGGCTCATGTTCAGTCTCTCGTCCATCAGGACCCCCAGGTCCTTCTCTGCCGAGCTGCTCTCAAGGACCACTCCTCCCAGCCTGTACGGGTGCCTGGGGTTCTTCCGGCCCAAATGCAAAACCTTGCACTTTGCCGTGTTGAACCTCATTAGGTTCACCCGAGCCCAGCTTTCCAGCCTGTCGAGGTCCCTCTGAATGGCATCCCTTCCTTCCACCGTGTCAACCACACCACTCAGCTTGGTGTCGTCAGCAAGCAACAAATATACATAGTATCAGCTGAGATTCATTTACATGTTTTTATTTAAAAACGAAACTAATTTGAGTGCCTTCTATAACCTAGATTGTTCCTCCACACTACTATGACCAGTGTATGGCCACAATGCACTCCTAAAGGCAATCCCAACTCCTTTAGCTGGCAAACATATCCCAGGCAAACATCCCAGTGTGTGCCTACCACATCACTGCAGCTTACCTAACCAGTGTCTTCTAGGCACATCTTCATCCTACTGAATTCTAAGCCCCAGAGTGAAGCAAGGAAGGGCCCCCATGTGGTGGTTAGAAGACTCGCAGGAAGCTATAGGCAAGCAGGAAGTGAGGTACTTCTCATCCTGGAGAAGAAGAGGCTCAGGTGGATCCCATCAATGTCCATAAAAAACTGAAGAGAGAGGGGAAAGAAAACGGAGCCACGATCTGCTTAGTAGTGCCAGTGCCAGGACAGGAGGCAGTGAGCACAGATGACAAGGAGAAGGCTGAGGTCCTCAACGCCTTCTTTACATCTGCCTTTAATAGTCAGACCAGCTATCTTCAGGGCACTTTGTGCCCTGATCTGGATATCTGGGATGACATGCAGCATATCTCCCCGGAGATCGAGGTGGAGACAGTTAGAGAGCTCCTCCTCCATCTGGACAGTCACAAGTCCATGGGTCCGGATGGGCTTCATCCTAGGGTGCTGAGGGAGTTGGCGGGGGTGATTGCTAAGCCGCTCTCGGCTATCTACCAGCGCTCCTGGTTGACTGGAGAGATTCCAGAGGATTGGAGGCTTGCTGATGTGACTCCCATCTACAAGAAGGGCCGTAAGGAGGATCCGGGGAACTACAGGCCTGTCAGCCTGACATCAGTGCCAGGGAAGGTCATGGAACAAATCCTCCTGGGAGAGATCACACAGCTTGTCCACGGGATCAGGCCCAGCCAGCACAGGTTCATGAAAGGCAGGTCGTGTTTGACCAACCTCATCTCCTTCTACGACTGGGTGACCAAACTGGTAGATGAGGGAAAGGCAGTTGATGTAGTCTACCTAGACTTCAGCAAAGCCTTTGACATGTTCTCTCACAGTATCCTTCTGTGGAAACTGGCTGCCCATGGCTTGGACAGTTTTACCCTCCGTTGGATAAGGAACTGGCTGGAGGGCCGTGCTCAACGGGTGGTGGTCAATGGAGTGAAGTCCAGCTGGAGACCTGTTACAAGTGGTGTCCCCCAGGGGTCGGTACTGGGGCCCATCCTCTTTAATATCTTCATTGATGACTTAGATAAGGGGATTGAGTGTACCCTGAGTAAGTTTGCAGATGACACCAAGTTGGGAGGTGGTATCGATCTGCCTGAGGGCAGGGAGGCCCTGCAGAGGGATCTAGGTAAGCTGGATCGCTGGGCTGAGATGAATGGGATGAGGTTTAACAAGGCCAAGTGCTGGGTCCTGCACTTTGGCCACAACAACCCCATGCAGCGTTACAGGCTTGGGGATGAGTGGTTGGATGATTGTGAAGAGGAAAGGGACCTGGGGGTGTTGGTAGATGCTCGGCTGAACATGAGCCGACAGTGTGCCCAGGTGGCCAAGAGGGCCAAAGGCATCCTGGCCTGCATTAGAAATAGTGTGGCCAGCAGGAGCAGGGAGGTGATCATCCCCCTGTACTCAGCACTGGTGAGGCCACACCTTGAGTATTGTGTTCAGTTTTGGGCCCCTCACTACAAGAAAGACATTGAGGCCCTGGAGCGTGTCCAGAGAAGGGCAACGAAACTGGTGAGGGGTCTGGAGCACAAGTCTTGTGAGGAGCAGCTGAAGGAGCTGGGATTGTTCAGTGTGGAGAAGAGGAGGCTCAGGGGAGACCTCCTTGCACTCTACAACTTCCTGAAGGGAGGTTGTGATGAAAAAGGGTCTGGCCTCTTCTCCCAGGCAAATAGTAGGACCCGAGGAAACGGCAAGAAGTTGTACCAGAGGAGATTTAGGTTGGATATTAGGAGAAACTTTTTCTCTCAAAGGGTGGTCAGGCACTGGAATGGCTGCCCAGGGAGGTGGTGGAGTCGCCATCCCTGGCAGTGTTCAAGAGGCGCCTGGATGAGGAGCTACGAGAGATGGTTTAGTAGCTTGTGGTACTAATAGGAATGGGAGGGTGGTTGAACTGAATGATCTTGCAGGTCGTTTCCAACCTTGTGATTCTGTGATTCTGTGATTCTGTGATTCTGTGATTCTGTGAGCATAAACTGGTGATCAGGAGGTTCCCTCTGAACACTGGGAGCATTTCTGTGCTGTGCAGGTGATGGAGCACTGGCACAGGCTGCACAGAGGGTGTGGAGTCTCCTCCTTGGAGATCTTCCAAAGCCATCTGGACATGATCCTGGGCACTGCTTTGGGTGTCCCTGCTGGAGCACGGCTTGGGCAGAGAGACCCAGAGGTCTGTTCCAACCTCAACCACTCTGTGATTCTATGATTCTCTTTCCCCATATTCTTGGAAAGGGTTACTTCTGAAACATGATCTGAATTGCTATTTCTGGGCCCAAAATGAAAAGCAGGCCTGACAAATGCTCTGTGGTAGGCACTACATCTCCCATTGCTTGCTTAGGTATTTCTGAACTTTCTCCTTTTTTTTTCACATTTAAAAGAAAATGTGAAAGTAAGTGCTGGATGTAATGGACAACACCCAGCACTGAAAGAACTGGAATAACACTATTCATTAACATAACATATCTTATTTTGCAAATAACTCATACAGATACAGCTGCCAAAAAATTGTGATTGTTTTTAAAGCCACACCAATTGCTGAACAGTGTCATACTTCCACTCTCTCTACATGCCTTCCCTGTTCTGTTGTGCAAAAGGCCAATACCCAATAGAGCTTAGTCAGCTTCTTCATCAGAAAGCTCTATCATTCATTGACAGAGCAAGTGTGCAAACAGGGAGTCCCTTCTGATATTTTTGTAAATGAAGCCTCATACTGTGAAATATCTTCTGCAGCTGGATAAATGAAACCTGGCTCCACTTGAATGCACAAACTCTTCAGTTAAATCCCACTAGGTTTGCATACACCCTAAGGGAGCCACCTACTGAAAGCATAATGCTAATATTATAATATTGTGGAGATGTCTTCTCCAGGCCTCTGCTTCTCTTCTTTATTGGTCTATGTTTATTCACACTTTAAGTGCATAAATGCACCTGAGAATAGAATACAAACACCAGTGCCAAATTAATCTCCAGACTCCAGTTAGCCTTTAACTTCAGTTCAAATAACTGAGCAGCACTATTCAAGTAGTGCAATTAAAGTATTCCTCATCCCTAATTCATGCCACTGCATCCTTCTAAATGCACACTGATGTGCTCAACATCAGTGAGAAATTTAATACTGTGACCTAAATATGAATAGAAATATGGCCAAGTGTGGGTTTTTTTAATGACTGTTAGTCTGCTCTGAAAACGGTGGTATGTCTTGTCCAGAACCCATAATAAACATTTCTGCACTAACAGAAATCAACAAGAAAGACTGAGATTGTTGAACAGCAACACATGAGACACACTGGACTCAGTTCCTACCTAGGCTGAATCAGGGCAATCTTGGCGGCCAGCTTGGCTATGACTAAGCCATTTCTGCAGTTCCCAAGCTTCACTTGTTCACAATTACACGTTTTGCAAAAACAAGGCATGGTAAGCAATGTCAGTCTTTGCTCCGTCGGCCTCATTCCCTCTTCTTCCTTTTCTGCAGCCATAATCAACAAGGCAGAATTTCACAGGAGATACAGTACCCACAGCTGGTGGGTAGAGGGCTGTAAGTCAATTCAGTGACTGAAAAGTACTCTAGTTCAATGTCTGTATTGGGCTCCAGGCTTGAAATCAGTATTTGTCATGGCTGCGTGTAGGAGGTGATTTCTGTGGGAACCCTGTGACCTGAAGGGTAGCAGCCATGCGTGTTGAGCAAGGCTCTCCTCAAGCTGACCTCTGTTGAACCACCAATAGACACATGGCACAGATAGACATTCACGCTGCGGTAGCTGCCTTGAAGTGGCTGACAGATATGGGATTACATGCAATCAGGAGCTGGTTCAATATTTTTACAACTCTTCACATCTTTACGTACACACAGACATACATATACAACCACTATCAGCTTCAGAGCACTTAGCAGGGCTTTTCATATGTATTGACAAGTTAACAACTATACTAATACAAAGCATCAATATAATTATAGCACAAAATGTACAGCCGTCTGCAGGCCTTTTATTGTCAAGTTTTCCTACAACCTTGTGTTTTATTTATGTTAAATGTGAATTTAATTAGTAATCAGAATTCTTGATTTCTCTTTTTGATTCTAAAGCTCAAGTATAAAATATTTTAATATATATTTCTCTTCCTTCTTTGCAGTATGCTAAATGAAGCATCAAAAATTCAACTTTATACTCAGAGCTTTCTGAGGAATGTTCTGAAAAGGCAATAATTATTTAAATTTCAGTTCATAAGTATTTAAACTACTTGGAAAGAAAAGGACTGAAGCTTAATTAATCATATTTCACTAATAAAACATTACAAAAGATAATTTATGATGTCTACCAAAAACTGGATTTATTGGTAATTTATGGGACATAAATAGCTTTCTTTAAGGGTCAGGTTTAAAGACAATGAGTAACTGAGAAAGGCACAGAGGTAAAGCCTTGCAGTCATTGACAAGCCTTGCATTACTCATGTCTGCAACAAAGTGAGCTCAGGATGGAACCAGGAGTGAGAGTCCATCACGAAACCAGATTGTTCCCTCACAAAAGCAGAAATAGCAAAGCATTACAGTTAAAAATAGTGCTAATGCACCTTGACCTAACATGAGCACCTAGTCATGGGCTGGAAATCACAGGGACCTCAGCTTTACATTAGAGGATAAATAAGTATGTTCTGATGTGTATAGATTTTTTCCTTATTTCCTCTTTAGTCATCTGTGCAGCAGTGATATGACAGAGCTCACAGCAACTGAGCAATCACATGGACTAATTTGCTCGGAAGGGTAGTGTAGGGCTCTTTGAAGTGTTGTTTTAAAACCTTTATCTGGATAGACTGGATCAATGGACCAAGGCAAACTGTATGAGTTTCATTGGAGCCAAGTGTTGGGTCCTGCATTTTGGTCACAACAATCCCAGGCAACCTTACAGGCTTGGGGAGGAATGAATCAGGAAAGCTGCCTGATGGAAAGGGACCTTGGTGAACTGATGGACAGTTGGCTGAATATGAGCCAGCAGTGTGCCCAGGTGGCCAAGAAGGCCAATGGCATCCTGGCTTGAATCAGGAATGGTGTGGTGAGCAGGACTAGGGAAGTCATCCTGCCCCTCTACTCGGCACTGGTGAGGCCCCACCAAGAGTGCTGTGTTCAGTTTTGGGCACCTCAGTACAGAAAGGACATGGAGGTGCTGGAGCAGGTCCAAAGAAGGGCAACAAGGCCTGTGAAGGGCTTGGAGAATATGGCCTATGAGGAGAGACTGAAGGAGCTAGGGCTGTTTAGTCTAAGGAAGAGGAGGCTGAGGGGAGACCTTACTGCTCTCTTCCAGTATCTGAAAGGTGCAGTGTTACAGCATTACAGCGAGAGCAGGGTTGCTCTCTTCTCACTAGTAGCAGGTGAGAGGACAGGGGGAAATGGCCTCAAGTTGTGCCAGGGTAAGTTTAGGTTGGATGTCAGGAAAAACTTCTTTACAGAAAGGGTTGTGAAGCACTGGAATAGGCTGCCCAGGGAGGTGGTTGAGTCACCATCCCTGAATGTGTTTAAAAACCATTTGGATGTGGTGCTCAGGGATGTGATTTATCAGAGGGTTGTTAGAGTTAGGGTAGTATGGTTAGGTTGTGGTTGGTCTTCATGATCTTTAAAGTATTCTCCAACCTGAGAAATTCTATGATTCCATGTATTACGAAGCTACGGCTGTTCAGGAACTGGCTGAGCACCTTGCCTTGAGCATCAGCACCAAGAGCTGCTCCATCATGCCTGGAGCAGATAGGAAGTATGATACACCCATGGCTACTGTGGAGAGGGCACTTGAACAGGCCCTGGTTGAGAACAGGTCTATGTTGTAGAAAAGCCTAACTCTAGTTAACCATTAGAATGGGCTGTCTATGGAGAATCTCCATCAGGGAACATTTTTAAGAGTAGTTTGGAAACCCAGCAGCCAGGAAAGGTTTGGGCTCAGATAGTCCTTCATAGTCTAAGCTTCCCTTAGAGCAGTATATTTTCACTGTGTCTCAGTGACACTGCTCAGGAAACACAAGATGTGTTCCATCCCACTCAGAAACATCCCACGCAGATGCTCACATTTCTGCCAGCCCTCTCGGGAACATGAAGAGAACATCCATGTTAAATAACAGTAAGTTATTTAAGTCTGCTACTAACAAGAATCGCTGCTCTGCCTGTAGAAAATGGCAACTTCCGCACAAAAGGGCCATTTTCAAAAAATGTCTCAGCTTGACATTCTGAGTGGAAAAAATACCTTAAGGAACACTTTGATCATATTTTCTTCTCTTCATGAACACGGTGAATTACCTCTGCAGAAATCTCTGTTCCTACTAAGCATGCAGTCTGGACAGAGCATGTGATTGCACTCAGTGCCACTCTGCCTCAATCTTGTCTGTGCAGCATTGATCAAGGTTTGAGTCACAAAAGAAATATGTCATTTATGAATGTTTCTGATGGCTGCATTGTGGAAAATATCCTGTGATGTACCTGCAGCTGAGGGTATTTGCAGGTGTAAATATACACAGACCAGAGAGGTGAGCACAGGGAACTCAGTGATTCTTACGCGCAAGGGGGAAGATGGGTGATGGGATCTAGACAGGAGTTTGGGTGGGTCCATAGGGGTGAAGTTTGTAAAGTGATGTTCATGTCCTTAAATTGCTAAATATCCAGTGGGGAAAAGAATTAAAAAAAAAAAAAAAGTTTCTCCTGCTGCTGCTGACAGATGATTAATGGACATTTTCCCACTGCTTATCAACACAGCAGTTTGAGAGGTAGATAATGCAAATTATCAATTTACTTAAGTGCTGGGTCTGCTCTTACTGTATTTAGAGTGCCATTGGTCAGCTCAGCCACAACAGAGATGAGTTATTTGTAAAGAAACTCACACAAGATGAAGGTAAATAAGAGGAGCCCACAGTGGGGCAGGAGGGCTGGGGGAGTTGTAGCCCATGGGACTGTGGTGGAGCAGTGCCTGAAGGGTGGGTCCTGCTGGATGGAGCCGTGCTGGAGCAGTGCTGGAAGAGCTGCGGCCTGTGGGAAGCCCACGTGGGATCAGTTTGGGAATGAGGCAATCCCGTGGGAGGGATGGCAGAGGGATTGAGAAATGGCAGAGATGAGGCATTACTGACAGACTACAGCCACCATTCCTCATTCCCCTGTGACGCTTGAGGGCAAAATGCAGGAGAAGGGTGCATGAAGGGAAGGTGTCTGTGATTTGCTTTTACTTATTAGTGTTCTAGTCTGTTAGCAATCAGCAGTGCATTATATTAATCTCCCTATACTGACTCTGTTTTTCCCATGATGAGAAGGCAGATTTCAGGGGAAAAATAGTCTTCAAATTTACTTCCCACTGCATGCTATCTTTTCCCGAGGAAGAAAGAAAATGTTCTGGTAATTTCAGCATTTCTTTAACAAAATATTTCAGGTTTTCAGAATGTGAAAGTAACTGAGCACTAGCTGGGGTTTAATTTTGTTTTTGAAACAAAGGAAAGGTAATTATTTTACAATCATTTTCCTTTCACAAAAAACCCTCACACCTCAGAACCTTTGGAAACTAGAATGCACCAGAAGCTTGGGGTACAATTACATTAATTCCACCAACCTATCCAACTCTTTTTACTAACTGAAGTTGACACCAAATAGTGGGAAACTGAGAATCAACTTTCTGAAGACAGTTGTTATGGGATGTTCAGCCACCTATATAGACAGATCCTATGAAATATGGGATGAATACACTATTTTGTTCTCTTTCTTTCAGAGTAAGGTGTCCTGTCAATGGTGTTTAAAAAGTAGGATATTCTTGTCTGTTCTCTGGCCCCAGACATATTCAGGTACTGATGCATATTGGACCACTTCACCAGAACAGATGAAAAAATCCAGTTCTGGCACTTAAAATATTTCCAAAGGATGTTGTTGATCTTCACTGCAACCGTGTTCTGGCCCAAACAGAAAGAAGACTTGAACCAAGATTCCTCAGTCAAAACTATGGCCATCCTTGCCATACCAAGGCACTCCATTCTTACATGATGTATGTTTAAACTTCCCTTACATTATGAGTCCAAACTTTCATGGGTGTTAGCTTAGGAGTGCTGATCTTTGCACCTCAGAGTTTTCAGCTTATGTTACATTATTATGTATTTTTACTCAGTTCCTCAGTAAAATGCACAAACTTCATGAGAAAAACAAAAAAAAAACCAAAAACAAAAACCAAAAACAAAAAGGAAAAAAAGAACACAAAACCCAAGACTCTTCCTTTCCATTTTAATGATCTGATTATTTAGCAAGAAAACCACTCTTACTTTCATGCTCCAGGGTTTTGATCCAATTAATCTGCAGCACTTTCCTATAGAGAGGCATGCAGTTGCACAGAGGGATGGAAAGTAATTTCTGCAGCTGAGCTTATAGTCCAGGAGTTAGAGCAATCTCCTTCAAAGGGGAAAAAGCAGTTTGGATCTCCCTGAGGGGAGATCTTTCTGACTCCGCTAACATGAGCAAGAGATCTAAACAGAAAGTTGCATGAGTAATTCTTCAATCCACAAAGAAATATCATCTGCTGATGAATTTTCAGTAGGATGCAATTCTGCTGATGTTGATTGGTAAGTTCTAACATGATGTGATCTGAAAAAACTGAGCCCCATAGGCAAATGTAGTTAAGTAGCTCCTGTATTACATCTATACCTGTAGCATTGCTGATGTTCACGTTCAGACTTAAGTTCTTGACTTGAATCACTCTGCTCTGGCTCATGACAGCTCAGTCTGTACCACTTTCTAAAAGGAATGACATCAGCCTTTCCATCTCTCCCAAAAGCACTGCAAACAGGATGGGAAAGCAAGGCATGGCTTCTCAGTTGGGAAATAGTGCAGACCTTAAAGACAATTTAATTCTAAACCCCATACACTGAGCAGGTATACCTTCCTCCAGACCAGGTTGCTCAAAGCCCCATCGAACCTGACCTCGAATACCTCTGGGGATGGGACATACACAGCTTCTCTGTGCCAGTGCTTCACCACATCCATGGTAAAGATTTCCTTCCTAATATCTAATCTAAATCTACCTTCTTTTAATTAAAGCCATTACTCCTTGCCCTATCACTACAGTCTCTTGTAAAAGTCCTCACATTTTCTGTAGGCTCCCTTAAGGCACTGGAAGGCTACTGTTACATCCCCTTGCAGCCTTCTTTTCCCCAGGCTGAATGATCCCAGCTCTCTCTTTCTTCATGGAAGAGGTACTCCAGCCATTTGATAATCCCTGTGCCCCTCCTCTGAAGGAGGAGGAAGAAGTCTTGCTGGGAAAGAAGAAACATCAGAATGTACATTTAAACCTGGAATCACCTCCATGGACTGGCTGCTCATATCATGCTAACTGAAAAGCAGCATTTCCATTTTGCAATATCTATATTCCATTTAACATTTTAGCCCAGCACTCCACCATAAACTTTAAGAGCATCAGAACTAAAGGGCAAACATTAGAAAAGGTATACAACTTCATACTGTGTTGTGTCAATAAAATAATATTTTTAATTCAACCTTTTCTTCTCTGTTCTGATATTATATTTTGTCATATATTAAACCAAGCAGTTCAACCCAAAGGAACAGATTTTGGCATTTATTATTATAAAGGTCACACTTAAAAGGACTCAGCATTGATAACCTGGTAGAAAGGCAGCTTGTAGTACTCTTGACTCACAGAGGCAACAAAAAAGTCATCTCTCCCAGTTCTTCGGCCTTTGTTTCCTATTTCAGAAATGTTCTGCCCGGCTTATAGCAATACCCACTGCAGAAAGTGGAATGGTAATTAAGGAAGCTTTTCCTTCTCCTGCTATCCATTACAACACTTGTTCCCTGTAATTCAAATATACCACCTCTTACCAGCACAGTGAGTCAAGGAATATGATTCTTCTTTCCTTAGGGACCAGTAAGATTTCCCAAATTGAACATAATGACAGTCAGACTGATAACATCTACTCTATTCCACCAGTTTTAAATAATTTCAGACTCAAGTACTACTCTCTGTGGGGGAAGGAGTCATACGCTGATTAATTCATCTGCTAGAGTTCCCACAAGCTCTTTAAAATGTTCTCCGATTCTAGCATTTGGCAGAACACTGACTCTCAAACTCTGATATCCTATGACTCCACATTTAATTGTTTTCAACTAATCCGCTTCAGAGGTGTTTAAATTAGTTTTCCCAGGGCTCCATAGATTAATTGATGCTAAAGGCTGAGAAATGTCCTCAAAATGGATAGATGTGACTCTTCAAAAACAAGAGGATTAAGTCCAGGATGTAGCATGCAGTGTGAAAATATAGAGGTGGGGGAGGGGGAAGAAAAAAAAATTAAAGCAAAACCAGAGCTTATCCTTTTTCAAAGCCTAAAACAAGAAGGAAATTTTGTAACCTCGTTGTACCTCTTTTCTGTTTTGTTGTTACTGTGCTACTGCTCCTGTAGGTTGTCACTGAAAACAGAATCTCAATGAGAACATGCTCCAAAATGAGATGGGCATTAGCCTATCTCTTGAAAAACCACATCTCTTTCTTATTTGACACAACAATAACTGGTCATATAAGGGCTAAATTCAACCATCTTGTTGGTGATGTAAGCAGGTTTCTCAAACTAAGCTGATGGATTATGACTTTTTGTTTCTACTTTCTAGCAGTGGCTGTGGTTTTGAAAACATAAATTAACAGTGAAAGGATCTGGAGACGCGAAGTGTCTCTCTTGCTGTCCATTCTACTCCTTTATTTCCTTTATTTTGTGGTATTTTGTATATTTTCTTTTTTGTTTTTGTAGTAGGCTTAAGGACAGTAAGAAAAAGACTGTCTTCAAACTAACATGCTGTTTTGATAGGCTTCTTCCCTACAACTTTTATACGAACCAGTGTCAGCCCAAGCTCCTTCATCAACTAGCTCAGTCCCTGCAGCTTTTAGTCCTGGACACCATTTAGACTGTAGCACTTCAAATATACATACCATCTCTTCACACATATATAGAAATCGGTACAAAGAGGATTCCTTCTCAAGTGTAATTTTTTGTTTGAAAACAACATAGTATTTCTATTATATCTTTATTTTTAAAATGAGAGATTGCCTTCAGTTTGGAAAATAAATCCATATGTTAGGCTTATGCTTTCCTATGTCGATTGTTTTCATTTGAAGAGTCCTCCTTTTATTCTTATATCTTTTCTCCTTCCACTTTCAATTTGTGTTTGATTTTCTTCTATTTTCCTGGCTGGGAATGTTCTCAACACATGTTAGCTTAAAGGAAGTCCATTGTATCATTTCTCTCTTAACAGTCTCTTTTAATTAAAACTTTAAGTTTCAGTCCTTTGTCTCACTGTTTCTTGAGACTGTTAAATGAACCTAAAGGTCCTAAAAGAAAAAAAAAAAAAACAGAGGCAATCCATGTGTTGTGCTGTTAATTCTGTATTAAGTGGAAGTGCCAATTCTGTAGGTGGCACTATGAATCAATGCTTCCATGCAGCACTCAAAGTTACAGTGCTGAACCACAGACCATCCTTCAGAAGAGGTGCATTACCCTGTGTGATTACCTCCATGTACCTACTGCAAGAAGGAAGTGGCTGCTATGAGTACGTTGTCCAAAGAGAACCAGCTGATATCCACTGGCTGACATCCAAGAGAATTCGAGTCTCTTTTCACCTTTTATTTTTGGAGAACCACGATCTCTCACATACTTTTCCAGAAACTGAATCTGACAAGAGTAAGACATAGCTCACATTGCTTTTACTTACTTCTTACACGGTGCAGATTCTAGCAAAGGAAGATTTGGAGACATGTAGATGTAGACTTAAAATTAATACAGAAAATAAGTTTCTATTATCTATTAGCCTCTAGTCACACTAGCTGCTCTTTGTTCTGGAATAGAGACTTTCAGTTATTCTCTATTCCCCTGGCAAAGATCAAGAATTCAGGTTTTGCAGAAAACTGGGCTTCTTATTTCTTCGAGAGTGTTGCTTTTGGATTCCCTATGACAAGAAAAAATCTGTAGGGGATATCAAAGGCTACCAGGGCATTTCTTTGAAATAGTTATGGCTGTTGACTTGAGAAAAAAAAAAACAAGGTAGTCTATGTGATGTGAAAAAGCTAAGATTGCTGGAGAATGTCACCCATTCCTACGCTACTTTCTTCACTGTATGTGGGATATATTGATTGGTTTTGATTTTTGGGTGGTCCTGTGTAGAGCCAGGAATTGGACTCAATGATCCTTGTGGGCTTCTTCCAACTTGAGATATTATATCATTCTCAGTTTCTATCTAGCAGCTTGCTCAAGGCTGAGGCTGGAGTGAGAACTGCACATGTTCAGTAAATGTAGCTGATTCTGTCAGAATTTTGAATAAAAGTGCTACATGTGTAACAAACAAATCTGGAATATACCCAATAAACAGGAGTTTGGTGACCACAGTTGCCAGTAGAAGTTGCAAGGGTGCTTGTCTTACTTCATTCTGCAGAGGAAATATTGGCAGTCATGGGCAAACCAAGTCAGTTAGAGCAGCTGGTCCTGTTACATGTAAATGAAGAAAAACAAATGTCACATCAAATCCAACCTGAGCTGCTTCTGGCATGTGTTTGCTATGGGAGGAGTGAGGGCAGATTCAAAGCCATATTCACATAGACCCAATGAAAGCTAACCCAGGGATTAAAATTTGAAAACTGCTGCTATTCCTCCCTAGAAAGACTGCATTTCAAACAAATCCGTACTTCAGTAAATCTCAAAGTTGATCTTAATCAACTGCTTAAAACACTCTGAAGCACTGAGCAGTGCGCTGAAGTTACCAAAACTGAAGAATCACCTAATTCTTGGCAGCATTCTCAGTGGATGTAGCGTGTTCTCCATGAGGTACTTTGTACAGAAGCAAAACCCCAGGAGATGGCAAATCATCTGGCTAGGACCAGCACAAAAGGTCTGTTGGACTTTGGAGACTGCCCATTTAAGAGCTGTTTCCTTAGGCATAAAAGGCCAAGGTTCAGGGTGTTTACTTTTTTTTTAGCAGGGTCTAACCAGACACTGACTGAGTGTTCTGGTGGGAAACTCATCACTTCCTGAAGCAAATTAAAGAAGTCCCCACGTCCTGGTTTCAGCTGGCGTAGAGTTAATTTTCTTCCTAGTAGCTAGCACAGCACTGTTTTGGATTTAGGAAGGGAATAATGTTGACAACATACTGATGTTTAGCTGTTGCTGAGCAGGTTCTGCAAACATCCAAGGACGTTTAAGCACCTTGTGCTGCCCGGCCAGTGGACAGCTGAGGATGCACAAGGAACTGGGAGTGAACAGAACCAGCATGGCTGACCCCAACAAGCCAAAGGCACATATCATACCATGTGGGGTCATGCTGCACGATAAAACTGAGGGAGTGGCCATTGCTTGGGAACTGGCTGACACTGGTCAGGTGGTGAGCAGTTTCACTGTACATCACTGACTTATTTTTTTCGTTCTTTTTTTTTCCACTTTCTTATTAAATTTTCCTTATCTCAACCTGGGAGTTCTTGCATTTTTTCCTTTTTTATTTAATTCTTTCCCTCATCCCACTGGGATCAGTCAGTGAATGGCTGTGTGGTGTTGAGGTGCCTGCTGGGTTAAACCACAACACCCCAACAAATGGTAACTCAGACAGGCTTTGAGACCTCAAGGGAGCTCAAGTGACAGAGAAGAGCAGAGAGCTCCGCTTTGCAGAAATCGTCACTGTGGAAATAGCTAAGGAGGGAGAAAATGAGCTGACATGTGTGTGACTTGAAGGAAAAGTTGTGTTCAGAACAACATTGCATTCCCTGGAGGTCTCACGACCAAGGTGGGCAATGAGGCATTGAATAGTGTTCAGGTGTTTTATTGCAGTTCTCAAGCTGTATAACTCAGTATTAAAATACTGGATTTCGGGGGGAATATTTTACAAAGTCTGGGCATGGTGTGCTTTTGTGTGTCAGAAAATTGTAAATTCAGACTGCACACAGTGAAATCTCTTGGAAAAAAAATCTATTTAGATTTCTGGCAACCTGAAGAGAAAGCTTCAGGACAGGTGGTCTGGGGCTGTTGGGCTGCAAATCCTTGTCTCATGGGAAAGGGATAAGCAAAGAGCCTGTTCCAAGCAGACAGGCCAAAAGAAGCAAATGAGCCATAAACTAACCAAATGAGGAAAAAGTAACAGAGTACAGATCCAGCCTACTATGACACACATGCAACAGCTGAGGAAGCTTCCCGCAGGCACAATGATTTTAAAACACAAAAATCCCTAGCTGATTTTTCATCACCAATAAGTAAACGCTCCTAATGAATCTGGCCCTTATCTCAGTTAGCAATTCTGCAAGGCAATCTATATAATCCATTTCTTCTGAGTCATTTTTAGCCAGCTGATCATCTGTGATGTATGCCAATGAATTTTTGAACTGTGTGATTGACTGGGTAAGTCAGGTGATGTCAGCCCTGCTCACTGCATGGCACAATAGGAGGAGAGTGCTGAACAGTGACTAATGGATACAGAAAGCAAATATTCTTGTTTAAGCATGGATTTTCTTGTTTGCATATGATGTACAAAGGGCATACACAGATATATATTTTTAAAGCATGCTACAGCAATTTCTTACTCATTTTCATGGCACAGTTGCAGACATAACAGCTAGAACACATATTTCATAGTCTGCAGAATTACCAAAAGAAAAAGAAGGAGGAAAAATAAAAGAAGGGGGGAAGGAAAAGAAAGACAGGAAGGAAAGAAGGGAAGAAGGGAGGGAACAATGGAAGAAAGGGAAAGAAAGGGAAAAGAAGGGAGGAAGGGAGGAAAGAAACACAATTCTTATTTTGTTTAATGCATCTGTTAATTAAGTATTGAGGAACTTCCACACCACGTCAGTTGAAAAGTCTGTCTGGTTCTTTTAACATGACAGAAATAGTAATATGTATCCAGTTACTACTATATATTCTTGCCTTCAATAAGAACAGGCTGAAGAATTTTCTTTCTGTGTGACAAGTGATTAATTATTGTCTTTGGTGTTAATGAGGCTTTTTCACAAGGTTTTATTTTGGAGCTAGAAAAGCCATGCTAAAGGCAAATCTCATTATTTGGAATTACTTTGACCTTTATTTAACTCTGCCTGTGTGTACTCTTAAGAAATTATCAGCAATGAAAATCCAGACAGCGCATAAATGGTGAGATTGATTCTCTTGAATTGCAAGACATGCGAAATAAAACGTGGAACTTCCTGTACTGTTTTTGTCTTAGAAATTCTTTCATCAATTTTTTGTGCTAATGACTGTTTTCCTACATGGACCATATCCTACAGGCTGTACTATGCGGGTGAAAAAGGAAATGTTTAATATATCTTTCCTTTCAATGAGGACAATAACAGAGATACACCAGGAAGACACTTCACTTATCTACAGTGCAAAGAATCTGAAAATTTTCTTCCACAAAACTTGCAGTGCCTGATATAATATAACCAGTTAATTCAGGCCTGTCCAATCTCTTTAAGCAATCCCATTTTGAACAGACACTCTCCTGTCACCTGTATCAAAACCAGCCCCAGTGTATGTCACAGTTCTTATGTATGCATTACAGGCTGCTCCAGATATTCAATATAGACTCGTTTCTGCTTTCCCTTGAGAAGGCCTTGGCTGAATATGTAAAACTTTTTTAAAAGAGAGAAGGGGAAATGGTGGTTCACTCATTGATATTAACTCACTATATTAAAAGCTAATTTTCACAGAGCTATAAGGGCAAAGAAATTGAATGTTGGCTTGCGCTTGAAGTAAAGGTTTTCTTGTTCTACCTCTCTTAATAGCAGAGTATTGGGAGGAAAAATTTACATCTGTAGTTGAAAACTGATGCGTTTAATTCCTGTGATATAGAAATCTGGTGTGCATTCTTTTCATTTCGTTGTCCCTAAAATGTGGTCCAGCATCCTAAACTTCATATCTCTGATTTACGTGGAATCAAATTACCCAGTTCCAGCTCTGCTATACAAAAGCACACAACAGAATTGAATCAGCTGTCAGAATTTCCTGTGACCTGCTTTGACAGTGCTATCCAAAGTATTCCTGGGACATGCCAGTCTGCACAGTGGTTATTGTAATTCAGTATACAAACACTTGAATTCCATGCGCCATTGGCCACTATTTCTTCACTCATATTTTTCCATTTTTACTTCTGAAGCATTTCCCTGTCTCTCAGAGAAATAACAAATAAAAGATCAAGGAAGATATTTAGAGCCCAAGCTAAAATAGCTACAGGCCAAATTTTGTTCATTCACAGCACTGAACTACTGTCAAACTCCCTAGAGATTTACAGTGACACACAAGAGGAGAATTTAGTGTTGACTTTGCAATTTTATTCACCATTAAGAATTTATTATCGCTAATATCTGTAATAAGTGAGCAGATACTGTTTAGGCAGGAATTGGATACAAGTGAATATTGTTGTTGTACACTTCTGTATACAGAAAGTAAGTGTGGTTCAAGAAATGTGGTGTAAGAAATGAGGTCACCCCATCATATTCACACATCTCGAATCCCTTACTGCACCATACCTTTGAGGTGAGCAATCACTACCAGATCTGTTTTACTGGCAGGGAACAGAGTGCTTAATTGGAGAACTTGACCTCAGCAGAATTAAATAGCACCTCTGGCCATCAGGCTCAGAGTTACAGATCTGGACTGCTGCTTGAGGCTTCTCTGCAGTGAGAGAGATGAGCATCACAGACTGGGAGTTAGGTACTCCGTGCTTCTTTTTAAATGCTGATGTCTGATCTAAAACAGATTTGAACCTCTCTCCTAGGGCATCTGAGGGAACATTCAGAATGAACTCTTCTCCTCTTTCTGCTGGGTATGCATAATTGCTGCACTCGTCATTTTCAAGCTGAAGGTGATGTAAGAAGGTTGGGAGTCACAGAAATCCCCCACGGAGTGGCAGAGCCAGATGTGAGTTCTGCACAGACTGGATGAGCTCTGACGGAACCCCCTCCTGCACAGAGCAGCACCAAGCAGCCCAAGATGGTACTGGGGTTCCACAGAATTACTCCTCATTCCTCTCAATGACTTTGCCCTCCTGTCACAAGGGCATGTTTGAAGAATCAGAAGGCACATGAACAAAGAGCAGTGTCTTCCCCTGTAGTGAGGGTAGAAGACATAGAGATAAATGTGGATTTCAAGGTCCTTTTCTTGAGGAGCTTATCTGCTTTTACCTTAAACAGTCAGCAAAGCAAAATTTAATGTTGAGAACAGTCAAGTACCAACATCTGTGTCTAGGAGCAAGAGATGCAGTCTGCAGAGCTTCTGAAACATAATGGATGAGGGGTCAAATTGGGTGGGCTGGAGAGCAGTGGGTCCCACTGGGATAGAAGCAGCAGACAGCAGCTGGCAGCTTGGCTCAGTTCCACTCATAGAAACTACAGTTGGAATATGTTGCTCAGCTGATGGATCAGACAAAAAAATAGAAGATGCAGAAACAATTAAAATGATTTGAGAGCTGGGGAAAATACATTACTAGGGTTAAAGCACTCATTGCATTTCCTGTGTCAAAGAGAAGGCTGGACAGGGTCCTGCCCTCAGAGGGGATTTGGCCTGTCACACAAGTTCTCCTTCATCTTCCTGAGATGAAAACAAGCTGTAGGAGACAAGTAGCATTCATATGTATTTTAATCAGAGATAAGTCATACGATTCTAAGGTGGCTAAACAACAGTAGAAATGATCAAGGCATACAGTGTGTTCTCTCCTCCTTTGTGGTTGCACATGAAGGCTACATGCGATTTTGGAACATTACTTGTAGCAAAATACAAGTCCTGGTCTGAACAAAGACAAAAGAATGGATTCAAAGCAGAGTCATGACTCCTGTGTTATGTGTGAGGAATGACTGGATATCAGACCTAATTTATTGAACAGCAATTTCTACTAAAGGCATATGTAACTAAATGTAGGTAGGAACACAATCCCATTGCCTCACATATGTGAGCAATGAGCATGCCCTGCCATCATAGCCAGGTTTTCTCTGTTCGAAAATTGGGGCACAGGAGTGCTCACCCACCCTTTCCTTCAATAGGAAGTGAGGTGCAACCCAAACAGGTGCCAACATCCAGCAGCCTGGAAACTTATACGGAGCCACCAAAGCTGCAAATGTCTGCAGCACAGTGAATTTACGGGAGGACATCTCAAGAGGCCGGGCCCAAGTGATTTGCTCGTTGAAAAACACCTCTGATAACAAGAGCATGAGAAACCAAGTGGATATGCACACATGGTAACAGGGCTTATTTGGAATATTTGCTTCCACATGTTCTCGTTCGGCTTTCACGTGGAAATCACGGAATCACAGAATGGCTTAGGATGGAGGGCACCTTAAAGATCACCCAGTTCCACCTCCCTACCTTGGCGGGGCTGCCCCCACCAGCTCAGGCTGCCCAGGGCCACATCCAGGCCTTGAATGCCTGCAGGGATGGGACACCCACAGCTCTCTGGGCAGCCCGTGCCAGAGCCTCACCGACTTCTGAGTAAAGAATTTATTCCTAACAGCTAACCTAAATCTCTCCTCTTTTGCTTTAAAGCCAAGTGCAAAATGAAGAGAGTTTTCCTTTGAGAATCCATGTCCTTTGGTCGCTACAAACTAAAAGCAAAAAGCATATGCAGCAGTTGTTAAAAAAATAATGTAAATAATCCATGTGGGACATGCTGGCTTCCACTAGTGATGTCTGCTGCTTCTTAGTAAGCAGGAAGGAATAACTCATCATTATAACATTTACATCCTGTTTTAGAGTCTGTTCTAATGCTGTTTCCCAGAGCCATAAAGAATCTTCATGCTCTCAAGACAAAATTTCACATCATTGCTCTAATTTGCCATGTTGAGAAATATAACGATGTGTCAACACACTAACACAAGTGTAATGCCTGCACTGCATGCAAGATAGCTACTTAATGTCACTATCCACAGGGTTTTATGCGCAGTTTGAAGAGATAACTTTGCTTTCACGTTGGCAGCTGGTGGTTAAAGTTACGTACATGCTTAGTCTCAGGGGCACATTTTCTTCCCACACTGTACTAGATTAATGAGACTAATACAGGCAAGAGTATGATGGATATAATCTACAGCTTGCAAAGAAAGGAAGGCTTTTTTTTTTTCCTGAGGGCTCCGGAAAAGAAGTAATGGAGCCAGATCCAGTGCTGGCTGTGCTGTCAGGGAGCTGCCGAGTGGTAACTGAGGTGTCACCTCCTGCAGGGAGGTGACAGAGGAGAACACAGGCACAGGGAGCTGTGAGTCAGCTAGGGGCTGACACACACAGGGAGCACAGGGCACTTCTTATCTGCTGCAGATAAACAGAGCTGGAAGTAGGTCACTAAGATTTCAAGTTTCTCTGTGCAAAAGTAAAGAAAAGTCTCAGAGACACCATTAATGCCACACAGTCATCTGCCCACAGCTTCTGTTTGGTCAGGCTTGAGGCAATGAGCATGAACTATGGAAATGTAATGAACTACGGAAATGCATGAACCCTATGGAAATGTAAGTGGCTTCTCAGTGGGCAAAGAAATCTTTACAGACCATGGGAATGTAATCTCCTGAGTAGGGTATGGAAAGGGGGTTTAACATGTTTATACTCATCCATTTGAAAAACCAAGTGATCCAGTGTGTAAAAATCTGCCTTGGTCTGAGAGAACTGCCTTGTACTTCATCAGGAAAAGAAAAACTCATGAGGTCTTGTGCAACCCAAGTTTCTGTGTTCTTCAGTAAAAATGCCTCACAACATCTAATGACATACCCATCCATGTCAAGACCAGGACCTTCTGATGACCTTCTCCACCACATGAGATCTCATCTGTACCTGGTATGGGCACCTTCCCTGTAGCTGGGCAGCTCAGAGAAGGACCTGTCACCTTTGACGTTTCACAGCAATGCTGCAGGTCACAGGGGCTGAGGATCACCAGCTTTCCTGGAACAGGTTTCCACCGCAAATTCCACCAACGGAGTCACATTCACAGCTTTCTGGCAGGTCTGACTCTCCCAGGCTGACCTGTAGGTTGAAATACTTTTTCCAGCCAGAATTTCTCAATTGATCTGAGCAGAAAACATCAGTTTTCAGCATAAATTAAATAAAATAATATTAACATAATCTTCCTGCAGCAAGACAAAAAACAAAACAAAACAAAACAAAAAAAAAAAAAACACCCTACTCAGCACCTGCCAGCCCCCTGTTAGAGTTAGACAAAATCCCCCTGCTCCAGCTTGTGCTGAAACTATCAGCAGCTGATAGATTACATTTGTCACTAAACGTGCAGGCTGGGCTTAGTGGATTTCCTTTATTTAAAGGGTTCAGCCATTGACTGCAGCAACAAGTCTGACTGAGGTAAGTCCCTTCTCAGCAGCCCTTACTCATTTGTCTCTCATATAAAGAAAGCCTTGCATCCACAAAAGCTCACTCACATCTGACCAGTCTTGATATTGCTCTTTGATGCAGATTTCCTTCCTGTTTCTGTCAACAACATGCATTTATCCTGACTTGGGAAAACTCTTTCCACCCTGTGACTATTTTTTTCCCAGTTTAGTAGCTAAGATTGCTTTTTGCCCCAGGGATGAAAACACTGTGAATAGGAAATGGAAGCATTTGCCATCCTGAAATTGGAAAAAGAGGTCATATCAACTTGACAGATTTTAACTAATGGCTTCAAAAAGGGTGTCACTTGGAAATTAGTTTCCATTCCTACTGGCCTGAGCCAATTTCAAAGTGCTAAGCAATTCATTGCAGCCTCCATATGCTCACCCACAGCCTGAGCCTTTCAGTCTCCTCTGAGTATTGATTTTTGCTCCTGGAATATTTATGTTCTGCACAAACATGTTATCCAGCAGCTGCTCAATCCTGTGAGTTTTAATTCTTACTTACAAATGCTGAATTCTCTAACAAGGTATAGAAACATTTAAGCATATGAACGAACTTGGTATAGTTGCAAATGTCTCCCTTTCATGTTTTTAGTTTTTCAGTCTCTTCCTTCTCCTGTTTATCTTAAGACAAATGTTTCACATCTGGGCCTTAGCAAGCCTGTGGGCTGTGCTGGTACAGTAAGGAATGTTTTTCTCCTCATACCATAGCAGATAGAAAATACTGCCAACAGCTACGGACCCCCCAAGGAGGCTTAAGTACCATAGTGGGTAATTTTGCCTGCAGAAATTTATTGAGAAGGGCAATGCCTAAGTATCATTTTGTTTGTATGTTGCTCATTGGAATTATGTCACTGCAGATATCATTTTTAAGGTGAGCATTCTTCCTCCTATTGCAAGATGGATGGGGGGGCTGAGAGAGGCAAGGGAGAGCCCTCTTTGTTGTGCATCGTGCTCAGGGACATCCCTTGGCACAGAATGTAGCAGAAATACCACTATAATCTTCACAGGGGATTGCACAGAATATAGCTTCCTCAGCCACATCATGAAAATCTGCATTCTCTGCCATGAGCTGGTGGGAATCTCACATCACAGTCTAAATGAGTACTTCCCATGTGAATGTGTCACACACTGTCTGTTCTGCAGGAATCTGCTGGTGCTGAGCACAGTGCTGCATTGCCCCACTATGCCTGATGCCCTCATCCAGCCACCAAAGGCTACCCAGAAGCTTTTCCCAGAAAATTCATTTGGAACAGTTTTCTTCTTGCTCTCCCTCCAGCTGTGCCCTGAAGTTTCATCTCCTGTTCCTTTAAATCCCATGTTATGCAGCCTCTCTTTGTTCCTAGAAAGACTGTTAGCATGCAGAGGGCACAGCCCAATGCTGCTGCACTCATTCTTCACTGCTGTTAGCAGCAGCAATCATGTCCCACTGCGATCTTTTCAATTCCTCCTTTCCCAGATGTGAACAGATCCCAATCCTGCAAAGCAGCAGGAGTTTCCCTAGGGGGTGGAATGCTTCCCTTATTCTTCCAGCTCATCTAGGTGGCTCTTTTTTTTTTTTTTTTTTTTTTTTTTAATTTTAATTTAATTTAGTTTAATTTTTATTTCACTGAACAGGAAAAGCCACTTAGAAGTTGTTCAGCTGTGAGGATTCTCTCTGATACTGTTGCAAATAATACAAACAAGTGCTCTCTCCCATATTGACAGACTCTTAAGAGAAACAGTAATCGTTTGTTCTGACAACTGGTCTGACGCCTAGGCAGCTTTAATAATCCGGATTTTACTCAATACTAAGAAAAAGCAAACTTCAGCAAATCTCAGATGAGTTATAGTATGGTTAGGTTGAGGTTGGTCTTGATGATCTTGAAGGTCTTTTCCAACCTGAGCAATTCTATGATTCTATGGAAGGTGCATACAGTGTACAATTTGCCAAAGTTTATCGCTTTTGTCTTGTGTAAATTATCTTTCAGCATGATAATGGTGAGGTCAAGATCAGTAGTGCCATAGAAAGTAGTGATGAGGAGTGTTCATGCTGCAACACATTAAATACTCCTGGGAGGCGCCTAGGCTGGTGCTTCAGTTCAAATCAGAAGCACAAATTGCAGTTGCCCCTTTTCCTGAGATTTACTGGGCAGCAGTAACTAATAGGGAGTAAGATAGCAAGTAAGAAACCTTGAAACATGTGCACTTGTCCTAAGTACCAGACATTTTGCTCTGCAAATCACAAGACATTTCATCCTGGACCATGCCCACCTTTCCCTACCATTTCCAGCACCTAAAGCACCAGCTCCATCTTCTGAATGTACTACCAATGTCTCTAAATGTCCTTAGCCTGCTGAGGGGAGCAGGGAAATGAGACCTCCATTACATTTCTGCCCCACAGGTACTGGGGTTAAGGAGCGCTACAGTAAGCATGCAAATTGACTAGATTGCCCTTTGTCCTTGATGTAGCCACTGTGGGGAAAAGTTTCTAAGGATACTGCTTTGTCCAACTCTATCTGTATGCATCAGGAGGAGATGAGTCACACCGTCTTCCTCTGTCCATGGGCTATAGAAGAAACCTAAGGTTTGGTTTGCATGTGGACACCTTAAACTACACCAAAAAACTCGTATGTTTTATGGCCAGACATATCTATTTCAGGTTGTATTGAAGTTGCTTCCATTTGTTCTTGATAAGATACAAAATCCTGTGACCCTCTCTTTGGCCATATTTCCCAATTCCAGCATGCAAGTGAAGAACTGAAATTCTCGGAGTAAATTCAGTGTGAAACAGGTTTACTGCAAGCATTAAATCTATCATATGAGTGAAGACTTCATCTCTTCCCCCTGCATAGCTGATGGTATAGAATTCTTCCCAGTATGTTCAATATGAAGATGGTGATTGTTTTTTAAAAGTAGAGTGCTTATTAACTTGTCTTATTTGAGGGATAGTGTTACTCAAATACATCGTAATAGTTGGCCTCTGAAAATCTTGTGGCAGTGAGATCCTGTGAGTAATTAAGTTTTTCTCCTCAGCAGTGTAGATGTTTCCTCAGCTTTGTTGGCTCTTCCTTTGTTCAAATGTTGTGGCCAAGGGCACCAATTCATGCTGCCATCCAAGAGGGATAGCAGTCATGACCCAAGTTTATTGGGCCTGGTGGTAATTGGTTGATGACTGGACTTCATCTTGGAGGTCATTTCCAACTTTAATGATTCTATGATATGCAAGGACCAGAGACAAAATTGACTTGCTTTAAGTGGCGACACCTGAAATCAAAATGACTTTGCAAGACAAAGAGTGCATGGTCTGACTTGTGGGACAAACTCGGCCATGGAGCTCATGTGGCCAAATGTGCCCAGGGTACTGCAAGCCCCAGGCTCCCTATATGCCTGTGGGAACCTCAGCCCTTGCTCAGGGGTGGTCTGGGAAAGGATTGCAAGGGACCCTGACTGCAGGCTGGCCACGAGGAGGCTTCAAGTGGGAGCTGGCCTTCATCTACTGAGAACAGGGTCTGTTGTGTAGAAGGGGAACAGCAGTCGTGGAAATTATACATTTTATGGTGAAGATAACTAACACTGAAACCATAAAGCTCTATCTGCTTCACGTCACCACTGGCTAGAGGCTTTATTTCAAATTTAAACAGAATCTCCAGGCCGATGGGCACAAAGGCAGTTTGTGTTCAGAAATGGCTGCCCCACCTGCCTTTCAGTGCATACTGGGAATGCTCACTGTGTTCTGTGGTGGTGGGGATGACATGTTTAAATAGCAGAAAATGGAGTGGTTTTCGCTGAAGGAAGGTTGTGAGCATCTGCCACAAATCGTCTCAGCTCTGCAACATTCAGAGATGGCAAATTTATCTCTGGATGTGATGGAGCATTTTTCTCCCATTTCCAGGTTTTTTTCATCTCAGGCTAAGGGTCTGTGTGTGATACAGAGTTGGCAGCCAGTGGAGCCATTGCTCATTGGGATGCCCAGAGAAGCTGTGGATGCTGCATCCCTGGAGGTTCTCAAGGCCAGGTTAGATGGGGTTTTGGGCAGCCTTATCTGGTGGGGAAGGCAACCAGACCATGGCAGTGAGTTGGGACTTCAAAGTCTTTAAGGTCCCTTCAACCCAAACCATTCTGTGTATATAATTCTATAATCAAATTGGGACAGGGCAGAGCCTCTCCAAGGCTGTGGATAGCCTTCACACAGCCAGTATATAACCTTCATATTTGCATGTCATTTTGATGGCATAGGCATTGTTTTTGCATTTTTGCACATATTTGCATAGCCATGCAACAGGCTGACCTGTACTTATTTCAAGGTCACTGATGTCCCCCGCCCCCTCTGCCCACTACACCTGATTCTTCTCATCAGAGGAGAGTGCTGAGGAATTCAGCTGTGATTAATAACCCCCTCTATCCCTCGGGCTTATTTTTTTTCCCTCCATTTTTAATTTTACATTCTGCTTACCAGCTGTTCTTGTTCATTAAAAAAACAAACCCTCTCTAGCTCTCATTAACGCCATATGTCTGCTGGTTATTTGAGACAAGAACGTAAAATATATTTTAGTGATTAGTCAGATCGTGGTAGGCAAAAAGCTCAAAAAGCAAAATGCAAAGGCGAAGAACATCAGACTGCTGCATCACTGCTTCAGCTTTTCACAGCCATGCACAGCCTTTGTGTTCCCTCCCTGTTCCACTCATGCTTTCACAGGCGTAGTGAAACCACAGCCATTTCCCCAGCTCTCACCCCAGAAGAGATTTTTTCCCATTCTTCAAGGAAGCCAAAACTGACCAGAAGCAACTTTGAAGCATAATCCAAAGGCTGGTGCTTGCTGCAGACAGCTGTTCCCTGAACACTGGTGAGGTTTCTCAGGACTGTCCCCATGATGCATTCCCAGAGCTAAGCCCCACAGAACACAGCTGGCTGCTGTCTCCTTCTTTCCTCTCTGCAACACTCTTCTGCAGAACAGCTCTCAGTATGCAACGCTTAAGGCACTTTTTTCCTGAAATCTCTCTCTATTTCCAAGTCCAAACACATTTAATTAATTTAAACTCCAAGCATGGAAAATCAGTTTTCTTTGGGACACAATAAGGCGAAAACTCTAACCTATTTCTTTTCTCCAACGACTCCTGTCATGCAACAAACTCCTTTCTGGTATTTATAAATTCAGCCTCCATCCTGACATCCTGATTGGTAAAGGAGAATATAAACAGCAGAGAATTTGGCTTGTCTGAATGCCTCTGCACATCTTTGGAGAGTGTGACATCTCATCTGATGCACATTACCTCCAGCAGCACACTGTCCCTTGGTGCAATGAACATGTCCAGATTTCTTAGCCCATCTATTACCATGAGGCTCGCAACAGCAGAGCTGCTGACCGATGCTTCTACAGCTCCAGCATCAAAATTCATTGTTTAGTACAGATCTGCAGATAGCTGCATGGAAGAGAAAGACAATCTGTACCTCTCCATAAATACGGGAAAATTTCTGTGCAAAAACCTTTGTCTTCTGTGATTGCTGGATTTGTAATATGAACAGTGTTGCTTATTATGGTCCTTTCTTTATTTGTTGTTTTTCCATAGGAGAAAAATAGCAAGCCATTAGCTGCCTGGGCAGAGACTTCCTGCCCGGAGAACATGGGGAAAAGGAATGGCTTTAAGTGGATCCTCTGCAGCAGAAAATCTTGTTTAGAATAATAACCCAAAGTTGTGTCTCCTGAGAGGCTGTGCATATGCTGGAGGTGGGTCGTTTTCATTCTTCCCTGAAGCACATCTGGAAAAACTGAGGCACCTGAGACAATGCATGAATGTCTTGAAAAGGCGGGGAAAAGAATCCAATTTTGATCAAAACTCAGCATCCTATGCAGAAGATCAGACTCTGTGCAACCTGATGGAGCTGTAGTTGTCCCTGTTCATTGCAGGGGTGTTGGGCTACATGGCTTTAAGGGTCCATTCTAATTCAAACCATTCTTTGATTCTATGACTACTTACAATCCATTACAGGGAACAGAATTGGATAGATTGCGATAGTTATGGCCATTAGGCAAATACACTAATGTGGAAATATTTTGCTGTGGGTGCAGCAAGATTAATACAGTTTTTAGAGTGGCCTTCGTGGGAAATCATAGGATTGTCAAGGTTGGAAAGACCAGTAAGAACAGCCAGTCCAGCCATCATGCCCATTACCTCTCTAGACCATGTACCACAGCGTGACACCTCCAGGGATGGTGACTGCCCCACCTCCCTGGGCAGCCTGTGCCACTGCCTCACCACTCTTTCTGAGAAGAAATTTTTCCTGAAAGCCAATCTGAAATATATTATAATATCTGGATTTTCCGGTCATTTTATCTTCTTCAGGTTCACTATAACAGCACTTAGTAGCTGGTTTGATCAATGTCAATGAAAGCTCCAAGTGCAGTTTGATTGTGGTCAAAATATTGCAGATTGTGCAGTTACTTTCTTACATGGATCTCATTTATGACTGTGCTTCCCAGCAGGCTCAGTGAGGTTCCACTACCCTGGGTAGGTTTGCCTGGAGCAGAGCCTCCAGCCTTTGTGCTGTTGCTGCCTTGACCAGCACCAAACTCACCCCTAGAAGCCCCAGCATCATTGCCATCTCAGCAAAGCCCTGCAGATACTCTCTGAGAATTCATGCTTTTAGCACTGGCAGCAAGGCTAGGTGTGCTTCACCTATTTGTTCCTCTTGCTGAAAGGATGGTTGTGGGATGAGAGCAGAACTACACAGTAACTGTTTTTTAAGACAAACATTTACAGCCTGATTTTTAGAGCTTTTTATATATATATATATATATATGTTTTCAGGGGAATTAATAAAATTTTGAAGAAAGTGTTGAATAACTACAGAAAACCAGATGAAAGCCAGAAGTGGTATGGCTCAGTACCGAGAGATCTGATGATTTTCCCTTTAAGCAAACTGTGATACAGAAGAAAGATTGAGTTCTTGTTCTTCTGGTCTTAGAGCAGAATTTCAAGACCAGACTCTCAAATCTGTCCATAAATAACTAGCTTCCTTCAAGACCAGTGGGTATAAGATGTCTACATTTTGTACAGAGAAGCCTTGGCATTTTAAGAGGAGTCTAAGCTTCTGAGCAATTCTCATTTAAAGGAATTCCTTTCTCCTCTCCTCTCCTCTCCTCTCCTCTCCTCTCCTCTCCTCTCCTCTCCTCTCATTCTCATCACTATGCAGCTATTGGAAAATACAAGACATTTGATACAACAGTTGCCCTCTCCCAGGAGCAAAACCTGCATATATGCTATCATGGTGTGTTTCCAGACAGTTGAGTCTCAAAGAAATTTTTTCCTTCATACACCTTTGAAAAAGAAAGGGTGCTTAGGTGGAAATTAGCAGTGAAAAGCACTACAGGTACAAACAGTAGAAATCTAATATCAGAACCGTGATGAAATACTGCTATTACCACATCATCAGAGTTACAGGGTTCTGTAAATTAATCTGGTGTAGCTGTAATTACTGGGGGACTGTTTCTGTCTTCTTTAAATGTTCATTCAAATTGGTATGAATTCATCTGGAAATAATGATATTCAGCAGCAAAACAGTGCATCTCCCAGGGGCTGTTGGGCTCAGAGGTCGGTCTGGGTCTTCTTCAAATCTCACCCTGCTCTCAGATGGCAAGAAAGAGGATTTAGCCATATTTCTGCTGTGATTCTTTAAGTGTGCAAACATCCCGGCAAGACTGTAAGATGCTGTTGTGGTTCCATTTGTAGGACACTGATGGAAAAAGGGCATTAACATGTGAAATCATTTGTTCACTGTTTAACTAATGAGCAGAGTGCCTCTTGGCATCCAGACTGGGTCGGCACAGCCAGTTGATTTTCTGAACTTGCATCTTGGGTCACCTGAAAACCTTGGCTGATTCTTTTTAAAGAGTAAACACAAATCTCAGCTTTTCTTCAAAGAATGGCAGAGCATTTCAAATGGGTTTGCTCATTACGAATCTACAAGTCATGATATGTATTTGTTAAACTTAAATTACGTATACGCATACGTCTTGACAGTAGTAAAACTAAAGCAAGTAGGAAATAAATCTCCAAACGCACTGATTTGCCTCTTTGCACAATTTAACTAAGTCCTCCTCTTAATTTGGTACTGTAGAGAAGTCATTGACATAAAGGTAGAATTTGTTTATTTGACTAGGGTGCAGGCTAGAGCTGTGTTGAAGCCAAGAATGCAAATGTAGTATCTCTAATGGTCATGGTACTCCCATAGTCTCCCTGTAAATGCCTTCTAACCTTGCTTCTATGCCTGGCAAAGAGCTGAGCACAGCGTCCCGAAAGTGAGGACAGGCAAGCAGGGACAAAGCAGACACTTGGGGATAGGAAATTCCAGGCTTGTGGCATCCTGCATCACCTGCATTGGTTGCATGCCAAAAGTGATGGGTTCCATTCACTACCTGGAGAACAGTTTTATACCCTGGCCTGGCATATGGTATGATGGCCTCATTGTGGGCGATAGAGCTGATGCAGGCTGCCCAGAGGCTGTAGGGTCTCTTCCTTGGAGATCTTGCAAAGCCTGGATGTGTTCCTGGGCACCCTGCTCTGGGTGTCCCTGCTGGAGCAAGGCTTGGGCTTAATGGACCCAGATGTCCCTGACAGCCTCATCCATGCTGGGGTTCCTTGATTTTGTACTTTCTGCTTAATTTTGATGAGGCTCCATACTTTCTGTATCTCTAGCTGTTTCTTTATATGAACAAGCATTTGTTGGATAAGGGTCCGACAAAGGCATATTTGGCAGATGATGTGTTACTTTTACTTGAAAACAGAAGCTCCAATAGTAAGTCTTCTTTTGGAAAACTGCCCCAGTCTGCCTATTGACATCTCAGTGGGACTGGTTTAATTTAATAAATAGACTTTGCATTTCTATAACTCTAATAGGAACTATGCTCATTGCAGCAACAGCCAATGCACCTATCTGGCCTTATTACTTACCCCTCTGCTTGATATGAACAGGTAAATTGGGGAGTTTCAAATAGCAATCAATGGCTGCTGTGAGACCTAATGAGATCCTAATCCTTTCTCCCACTGAGTCAGGGAGTTGAAGCCCCTTAGAGAACAGTGGGATTCCTCACTTCACCTTGATTTTCACAGTCATTACACAATATTCTTATTTTTCTTCCCAAACCTAAAATCTGCATTCAACCAGAGTTAAAGTCTGTCTTTCAGAAGGATGTCCTTCACTTCTGGGAGTCCTCAGGAAGTGAAGAATCTGCTCATTCCCCCGTTGCCCACTGTAACAGTGAGTTGTGCCAAATTAAATGAATGCCCCGTTTTTCCTTCTCAGTTTTTCTGTCTTCAGCATCCAAACACTGCATCTCACACCTTCCTCTGTCCCAAACTTAATGAGCCATTCCTAACCAATCTTTTCTTCTTGTCAAGACTTTGCAGGTCACAATGAAGTGTTATTTCAGTTTGATTTCCAGCAGCCTGAATGAACCAAATCCTTTGATGCTCACCCAGTGCAGCATGTCCTCTAAATATTGCATCATTTCTATAGGTCTTTGCTGTATCTTCACCAGCCTTTCTACATCCTTGAAACCAGACACATAGCTGGGATGAGATGTACCTGGCACAGTGTCATCTCTGCACCTGTGGCCCTGGGCTCCTCAGAGAAAAGAACAGTTGTCACTGTTTTGAGCTACCCCACAGCCCATGCTAGGACGCTGTGTGTCACTTTGCACATGCACCTCAAGTGGTTAAAAGGAAAGCAGGAGAGTCTGGTTCAGATGCCTGTATTCAATTCTAGCCAGGCTTTTAGCCTTATTATGTTCTCACAGTTCACCTGTGTGCAAGCTGAACTTTTCATTTAGAACATGCTAATTTCTGCATGCCCAGACAAATTAAGGATAGATCTGTTAATGAAGCTACAAAAACACTTGATTTTACAATCTGTGGTTGGAGTAATGACTGGTAAAACACCTGCAGCTGAGGTACAGCACATTAAAATACAGGGAATCACAGGTTTGTGATTGTTGTTCTTTGTCTTCATTTGTGACATGGGGCCATGCCTCAACATTTGATTGACAGCAGAGATTTTTCTATTGGCCTCACAGAGCAGGGAGGGCTGAAACTCATGCAGGAGGCACAGAGCAGAAGTGCTGCAGCAGAACAGCCCTGTTAGAGGCTGCCAGCAGCAGGTGGGAGCCCAGAAGTCACTTTCTTTTCCCCAGAGAAGCTGCAGAAGCATACTGTGTACACCAGATATTAACGCAGGTCTTTCTTCCTAGCATTTTCACCTGCAATGGCCACAGGGAAAGCCAAGTCTGCATTTAAGGGAGAAGGGAAGAAGGGTGCAGCAGAGCACTGTATACAAATGAGCAGCAAGGGACTGTGTTGTGCAGAGCTGAGCATACAGCATCATCTGTAAAATCGTAACTCTTTGCCTATTAAGCCCCATCATGTCCAAATCAGGCATTTTCATACAATTTGCATTCACTTGACCTTTTTTCCTCCAGTCATATCTCTCAGGGCTGTTTCAAATCAGCATCCTTCTGCAGAGGAGCCAGTATCAGTAGGCAGCCAGTGACAGTGATCTGCAGCACGTCACCACCAAGCAGAGGCAGCTACTGAATTGGATTGATGCTTCTGCCTGCTGATGCCCTGTTTTCCATTTCAGCCTAGGCACATGGCTCCCTCCTGCATATATTCCCTTTCATTACATTCTATGTTGTGCACATGCCTAGCAGCACTGGAGCTTCCTGGTGGAGAGAGGACAGCAGCACCCAGACTCCTCTACCACTCACACAATGTAAAGACAGTGGGGATGCACACACCAAAATAAAAAGGTGTTGTTTTGTTTCCATCTCATGCAATAAACCTAAGAAAAAGCCGGAAAGAAATAGAACTTAAAGGGCATGTTTTTTGAGAAGAGTTATAAGATCATATTAAACCTGGCCAATAGAAGGGACAGAATTTCCCAGTTTCCCTCTAAATACAGATTGGTGAAATGACTGTAGCAGGAAAAAATATATTGCTTGTCTGTGGCCAATACTCAGTAGAAATTGTTGCAATACTTCCTCAGGTGCTGTTCAACTGGTGAACCTGGCAGGATCGTTGCTTCCATTGGCTGTGTGTCGTGTAAACTGTCTCTGCCTGTTTCATGCTATCAGATAAAATGAAGCAAACCATTTAAAGCCAGGTTAGGAAATCTGAAGCATGCTTTATTTGCTCACTGTTTTTATACATCCTCATTCAGGATCCCTCAACCCCAGCTAAAGGCACAGCAGAGAAATCTTGCCCTAGGCCGGAAGTTTGGGCACTTGCTGCTTATCTCCTGTCAGCTTAAGCAGACAGTCTTTTATGCATTGAGAAGGCGGATCATAGGTCATCAATGTGCTCTGGTACTCAGAGTCATGGCTGACAAATGAATCAGCGCACAATTAGACAGCTGTTGGCAACAAGGAGCTAATTCTTCTCTTTTTGAAATGCCAGAGCACAGGGACAGAGGCACCAACCTCACAGAATCAACACATTGCAGAGCTGCTCCTGCAGGTTAGGCTGATTTCATGAGATTTCTTCTCCTCCCCACCAACTTGTTTGAACAACAGAGAATAAAAGAAAAGAAGGAATTATCCCCAAATGGGTAATCCTACATGCAGTGAGACAGATAGAGTGGAAGTAGAGGGTTATGGAACTTAAAGGATCTTTATCTTCAACCCAGCTATGCCATTCATCTATCATTCACTTCAGTCAAACAACTGTGATGCATTTTTGCTTAACTTGTTGACAGTAAGTTCTTCAAGACATGATCTACCCTTGCCTCTATATTATATCAGGCAATGCAGCATGGATCTTGTTCACATTTCTGGACATTAGTAAACAAGGAACAATACTACTTCCCTAATTAGACTAGTTAATGCATTTAAGAGTTATTTTTTTCAGAGCTGTCATGCTCACTGATTCCAGTCTCACCTGAAAATCTTTCCCTGGGCAGCCTGACTAGTGGCTGGCAAACCTGCCCGTGTCTGGGGTTGGAGCTCCGTGATCTATAAGGTCTCTTCCAACCTAAGCCATTCTACGATTCTGTGATTCTATTTAAAAGGGAGTTTAAAAGTATTTAAAAGGGAAGGTGATAACACTGGTGAAAATATCCATTAAAATCATAACCATGCAAAAAAACAGTAGTAGCAAAAAGCTCTTACTACTTTTTTAGTGAACAGAAACCAAACAAAGAGGTGTTACTTTGAGATGTGATTAAAGCATCTTCTTACCAATGGAAAAAGCAAGTGTAAGAGCAGGAAGCATCCAGAAACTTCTGAAATTAGGTATTCTGTGGAAAAAAACTTGGCTATATACTAGACAGCATGCAACTAGTCTGCACCACACTGCATTTTGAATTGCATTAGTTGGTCTCCAAGGCAACTCATCTTGAATTCAGTAGGAATCTTTCCAGAGAAGTATTTACAAAGACAAACTTAGCCATCAAGTCACTACTGAAAGCCTACAAGTAAAGAGCAATACAATGTAGCTATAAAGGAGTAACATATACCAATTCTTATTCCAAATTGGAAGCAGGCCATAGTTAAAAATTACAAAGCTTCTGGATTATCTGAAGGTCAAAGGAGAAAACACTTGGATTTCTGGTCAGCTCTAGCAGACTGCTTTGCAACTGGTCTGCTCTAGCAGAAGCAAAGTGATGCTACAGACAGCAATTGTGATATGGGTCATCCTCATCTCAGCAATCATCATCTCAAGCAAGCACATCCCTCTCATGCTCCAGACCTCCATTGTTACAATTGCCATCACCCAACCCAGAGTTTGGGTTTTCTGTGAATACGCATCCATCTTGGTGATGCAGGAAAGAAGAGGATGGACGTGCATGCAGACCACAGGTTATTATTTAAACAACACCATCTGTCTATGTGTTATGCGTGACTCATTCAGCAAAGTTATAAATTTCTGTTAAAAAGAGAGGGAAAAAATTCTATCATGGTTGTAAAGAAATAGCAAATGTTACCTAGTTCCCAGGTTGCCTATCAAAATCTTCAAATGAGTCTGGGGGGTGTGACCAACCCATCTCACTTGCTCACATTCATGACATTGAAGCATCAGTTTTAAAAGTCAGTCGTAACAATTTGATGTCACCAGGTGTGTCACCACACGAGAAAGAAATTAAGCAGAACTGAGCTCCACTGAGAAGCTGGAACTGTGATGCAACGAATAGCAAATGGAATCAAGTCTGGATGACAGTGCAAAGTTTTGCCCTTACCGCTGTCTTTTGATGATAAAGAGTTTATAGGTTGGTTTGTTTAGCAGTAGGGATTAGCACATTAATTTAAGAACCGATATATTAATTTAGAGAAAGGAATCCATAAGAGATAGTTTCTCTGAAATACAAACAAATGTGCTAGATATTACACAACCTTGACACTCATGGCAACTTTCTGTCATCCTTTTTCAAGCAAAACAGCTATTGCTGTCTTGGGAAAGGACAAAAAGGACTTGGTTGGACTTCTTTTCCATTATGCTCAATGGAGTAAGGAGTCAGGTTTTTACAAAACCAACTGCCTCCATCCAAACCATGAAATAAGTACACATAGCTGAAATACTCAGGAAAGTATTGTCTCTTAGTCACACAGAATGGTTGAAGTTGGAAGGGACCTCAGAAGACTGTGTAGTCAAGAATTCCTGCTCAAGGAGGGCCACCTATAGCTCATTGCAGATGATTGTGTACAGGTGGGTTTTGTGTATCTCCACAGAAGGAGACCCCAAAACTTCTCTGGGCAACCTCAAACCATCACAATAAAGAAATGAAAGAAATCCACAAGGTTCAACAAGGCCAAGTGCAGGGTGCTGCATTTGGGTGGGGGCAATCCCAGGTGTTTATACAGACTGGGGGAGGATCTCCTGGAGAGCAGCCCTGTGGAGCTCTTGGGAGTTTTTCTGGTAGATGAGAAGCTGGACATGAGCCAGCAGTGTGCACTTGCAGCCCAGAAGGCCAACTGTGTTCTAGGCTGCATTAAAAAAGCAGTGGCCAGCAGGGAGAGGGAGGTGATTGTCCCCCTCTACTCAGCTCTTGTGAGGCCCCATCTGCAGAACTGCGTCCAGTACAGGAAGGATGTGGAGCTCTTGGAGCAGGTCCAGAGGAGGCCACTAAGATGATCAGAGGGCTGGAGCACCTCTCCTATGAGGAAAGGTTGAGGGAACTGGGCTTGTTTAGCTTGGAGAAGAGAAGGCTCTGGGGAGACCTCATTGTGGCCTTCCAGTACTTGAAGGGAGCTTATAAACAGGAGGGGGAACGGCTGTTTATGAGGGTGCATAGTGATAGGACAAGAAGGAATGGATTTAAACTGAGACAATGGAGATTTAGGTTAGATATTAGGAGGAAGTTTTTCACCCAGACGGTGGTGACGCACTGGAACAGGTTGCCCAAGGAGGCTGTGGATGCCCCATCCCTGGAGGCATTCAAGGTCAGGCTGGATGTGGCTCTGGGCAGCCTGGTCTGGTGGTTGGTGACCCTGCACATAGCAGGGGGCTGAAGCTAAGTGATCATTGTGGTTCTTTTCAATCCAGGCCATTCTGTGATTCTGTGATGATTCTGTGTCAGATAAAATGTTTCAGACATACAGCCTTATGAACTCTTCTCCCAGTTTCTGCAAGGAAGCATTAAATAACAGAAGCCATTGTCTTATGGCATAAATAACCAAATTAAAGAAGGAACAGAAAGCTCCACAGAGAGAATGTGCCTTTCCAGCATAACTGCAAGGACATGGCACCTCCTGGGATGTGAGAGGAAAGAAAAAGAACTTTAAAAAACACATAACCCAGGGTAAAATTCTTACTAATTAAGACCAGAGGCATGCAGACTGAGACCCAGGTACTGAACACTTTCCTGGGTTTCAGAGCTACTTCCTTGGGAAAAAAATTTTAGGCAGGGTCTCTGCAAGCAGGAGGGGTAGTGATGAGCCGGCCTGCAGAGAGCAAACTGGCATTGCAGGATGGAGCTGAGGGATTCCCTTTCTATGCAGCTGACTTGGGAAAGGAAGGCTACACCTCCGGAAACAGTTCTTGCAGCAGGTTTGTGTCACTTTGAGTCTCTTCTCCTCTGACATGATATCATTTGCCTCCTCCTCATGGAAGCTGCTGCTGGGATGTATCCCTGTTATCTTCACTCATCTCTTTCCCTTCACTACTTTCTCACAAGCTGTCTCTGTGTTTCAGACAGCCTGAAAGACTCAGGCGAGGCAGCCAAGTTCAATATTACAGGCTTTTAAGTGCAATCCACTACACTGCATGTTAATGCTACCATTAAATGGGAAAGGTAGTCATTACAGAAAACGACAAAAAAGTCGTAGTCATGGTGTGAAACCTGTTGTTACAGGTATTCTTTTCCACAGTGGCTATGAAAATGACAATCCTCTGGTGGAACTCCTCTGTAATTTAGTTTAAGTCACAGATCATAGAATCACGGAATGGTATATGTTGGAAGGCATCATAAATTAATTCCAACCCCCATGCCATGAACTTGCGGAGATTCCCCAGCAACTCTTCATCCATTAGATTTCACCCCTCTGCTGATCCAATCAGCCAGGTCTGCATAACACCTCATCTCATCTGGAGGCAAGATGATGCCTCTTCTCCTAGATGGAGAACTTTAGGGTCATTCGAGATCTGACAAGGAGATGTTGCCAGGACCTTCAAATGTGAAGAGTGAAGCTGCAAGGGGTATTCTTTATTTGCCTGGGAAAGGAAGATCACTGCATGTACTGAAATTATAGCAGACCTCTCACCACCTACTGCATGATTCAGCTTCCTTAAAACCCCTAGACATGAGGGCAAATATCAAGCACTTTCAGAGTGCTAAAGATGTATGACTACTTTCTTTGTAGAAAATTGAGCTACCAAAAAATATTTCAATCTCTACTTGTATTGAAGGACAAAGACCCCTGCAGATACAGTGTCATGGGAAAGACATAGTCAGAGTGTAACAGCAGCTCATTTTACCATGTCATGGTTTGAAGTGAATGCTGCTTTTATGATCCACTAGTAATTCATCACCAAGTGCAACTCTGCTGACTGCCTTTTCAGCAGGCCAGATTCAGGTCACAGCTTTGCTTGTGGATACCTTCTCCACACATCTATTAAGCAGCTTCCTTGAATTCTTTCTGTCATCTTCAGAGCACCAAGGGCTTTGCCAAATTCAGCAGAGTTATCCTACAGTATTCTTCTCCTGCAGACCCTGAGAATCATCTCCAGATAAAAGAAGAGCTGCTTAGGGCAGGCACATTCAATTCATGGCCCAGCATGGCTGGCACTACTGCCATCCCCTGCCCCGCACTTTAATGGCAGCTCTGCCCTTCAGAGCAGCCCCAGGCATGCACCCATCACTCAGCAACAGCCAAACCATGGATGTGCTATTAATGCTCGGTTGACTGAAAGCAGGGCAGGGGGAAGGCAGTGCTGTGCAGTGCTGTGCAGTGCTGACTCAAGTGATGGCAAACAATTGCATGCATTTTGATACATTGGCTAAACACAGTCCTCTGAACAGCCGAGAATATGCAGCCACACTTTTCAGTTTGCTATAGGAATTTGAAAATAGGCTGGGCTCTTGGCAGAAGGAGCGGTCTCCTGTTAACTTCCCTGATGTCATATAGTGAGCTCAGCTCCTTCATCAGCAACTTCCCTCAGTGCCTCAGCAGCTTGACAGGAGAATGACCCCTGCAGAGAAATGTAGATCATCCCTGTGGATATCCCAAACAGACTCTGGGAGACTTTTGTATGTCTGAGCAAATCAGCACCAACAGCTGGTTTCCCTGGAGCTCCCTAACAACAAAGTACCTTAAGTTACAATTTAAATGAGATCATTTAAAATAAAAAAGTTTTAGAAAATAACTCTTACACTTGCAGATGAGCATGGTGACACAATACAATGGCTCATCTCACAGCTGCTTCTCCATCTGGTTTAACTTCAAGACAGCGCCTGTGTCCCTCCTCAAGTCTCATTAAATCCGTCGATGATTTCTACCATTCCTCAAAGCAGCAGCTCTCACTGTGGCCAAAGAAAGGCATTTGTAATAAAGACTGCTTGCCCTTCTCCTCATCTAATCATCAGGGATGGCCGTGTCCAGCGCCAAACATTCTCAGTTTCTCACTACGGGCTAGACCATCAATTTTGCAGCTGGGACAGCATACACAGTAAGTATTGGCAGTACGGAGGGCTGTGACCAAGCTCTCATTTCCCATCAGTGCTGATCAGTAGTGCAGAATGAGCTACTTAGAAGATTTCTCTCTGCCTTACTGAAATACAGCATTTCAGCAACAAGCTAGAACTGCTTTTTCACTTTTAAACAACAAGGGTGGTTTGTATTATTACTGAATCTCAGATGGTGTTCCTGCAACAGGAGAAGAAGAGAAGGACCAGAGGATATTGCTACTCACGAGCACACAAACACATTCAGCCTGTATTTAGTCAGGTATATCCCACCTGAAGGCACTGTTCAGATAACTGTCACTCAGAGTAAATAATTCTAGCTAAACTTAGCTCAATTCTAATAAAGCACAAACTTATCTTTAATTGTGTTGAAAACAAGAGTGTTATGAATTTGCATTAAACCTAAGCTGTTTAAGTGAGTTGCATCTGCATTATACATTTAAAACTGAAAAAAAAAAAAACCAAAAAAAAAACCCCACAACTTTATATAATTAGATGAATCAGAATGCATTTTTTCCATATTTTGTAAAGATTCATCCTTCTTTGTTCACATTCCTGAACAGAACAGCAGAGCTAAGTACATCTTCCTTCCCCTCAGCCTGGTCACTACATTTTCCAATAACTGCTGGTCTGGCTGTTCATAAGGAACCTCTCCATCTTTCCAACTGGAAATACTTATTTCCAGGCTCAATTTTTATGAATCACTCTATTCAGATAGCAAAAAAAATCTGAATACACATAATCACACCTCCAACTCCTCTGGATTGGTGTTGATGTGTACTAGCTATTGACAGCTATTACATAGTCTTTCCATACAGTGAACTGAAGTTAGTTTACACATCTTAGAGTTCTTAACACAATTGTTTAAAATACTGTAACTATTTTTAAATTTTCAAGTCAAAGAAAACAAGTTCACACAGTTCTTCTAGTTTTATATAGGGAGGAATATATCAGAAAGACACTGAAGGAGGTGTATTTATATTGGCAAGAAAATAGACATGCGTGAATGACAACAATAAACACAGAAAACAATGTACATTGTCTCAGAAGCACAGAAGTAATGCTCCTGCTCAAAACTGAAAGCACAGCAAGTTCCTACACCAGGTACCATAAGAAGAGGCTGCTCCACCCAGGGGAATGATATAAAGGACTTGCAACTGAACTAGAAACCAAGCCAGGAGGCAGCATCTGCAATCTGAACACAAGGAGGAGAGCCTGAAGTCAGTGTGACAACTGAAGGGATGCGTCAGAAATGACTTCCCTGGGATATCAGAAGTCAAAGTATTTGACGAAATGTCAAAGGGTGCATTCCTTGAGTGAAACTGGATGACAATAGGGATGACAATTTACATCATAGAAATGGTTAGCAGAACAAGAACATGGTCCATGCACAGAGATAACGGCTCATCCCAAATTCTTACCATGGTAAACACCACAAGGATTCCCTAACTCAGATTGCCTAACTCGTTTCCTTTGGCTGTGCCCATATTTCATATTTTTAGAACCCAGCTGCACCAAATTTCACCATCACTGCATAGTGATGTAAGGAAATAGCATTCATCCCCTAGTTCAAGGGAGAAGGATTAAAAATGCACTTAGATGTATGTGGCTTCTACACCAAAGCAGCATCTTCCCACCTCATCTTCTTTCTGTATTTCCCTTGTTTATGATAATAACATGCACAAACTTGATTCCTGCCCTTGTCAGACAGTGTCCTGCTCCCACATCACACACTCAGACCATTTTGCTCCCTGAAGCATGGGCTTCTTCAGCCCCCACCACCACTCCTAATCACTGGTCACCACTGGCTCTGAATGCTGCCACTGGTCTATCTACACCAAAGAAACACTTGACTGATACATTCATCAAGTAAGTCTCAGTATGCTGGACATGACTGGAAAGGTTCACCATACTTGGGGGTGGGGAGAATTGTGGCTAGCTTTGTAGTTGATTTTAAATCTCCTGGAACACATTCAAGAAGAAAAAATTTTAGTGAGGAGCTTTACTCTGCACTTGGCTCAAGGTGGAAAATTCCCACAAATCAAGCACAAATCTTCACAATGACTTCTATTTAAAGTCAAAAGTTTTCAATACACACCTACTTAATACATAAGTCACATCTCTCTATTACATATTCAGAAGATTACGCAAGTACAATGTTACATAAACATATTCGCATCTTCTGCGCTTGCGTGGGGGTCTTTGGTGATATTCAGAGGTCATTTTGGGAGGTGTCTAACTACTCACTTTACCCACATTTGGGCACAGGTTTTATAAGGACTCGTAGTCTCTTCTTGGTTGGATTCTATCTTGGGTTTGTGCCCCTATCTCAGTGATATCTGTTCCTATTGTTCTTATCTGTGAAGTCTTGAAGTCATGAAGAGGGAGACATCTGGCATGTTTTCATAAATTAGCAGGACATCTGGAACTTGAAGCAGAACTTTAGCTTCAAGCAAATACCTCAACCAGATAAATATAATCAAATAATTAGTTGCTTGGAAGGAGAGTCTTTCTTGAGAGAAACACAATCAGGGTATGAATGGACTTTTAAAATGGTGCACAAAAACTTCACCTTTGTTCCCCCTAATCAAGCCTTGCAGGATGGGGACTTCTCCTTGCAGGAGCTTCCCATGAGCAACCAAATGGGAGAGTGAAGGAACAACACAGACTCCATGAGCATATTCCCTAGTCTGAGTGCACTTTGCCAGTAGGATGAGATTTGCCTGAGTGAGGAGAATTGATATACGCATAACACTTCCTGGCATTATGTATTTTCGGACCATTTGTGAAAACTCTTTTTGTATGTAGTATGAACACTGCATTTGAAACATTAATTTGATAGACTAGTTGCTGAATATACAGGGATTTGATAAAAAACATACAGAAGTACAATGAGAGCAGAAAAGCTTCATGATGAATGGCTCTGGATCTCAAAGTTCAGACAAACGGCCTTGTTAAGTCAGCTTCCAAATGCATACCTTTATTATTAATGCATCTAGCAAAAATAACACAGCAAGTTTTGTTCTCAGAACAAATTCAAATTTCTCTAGATGAAATCACTAGTGGTTTGGGACTATAGTGATGACAAGAAAATGTATTAAATTTTTCTGTTACCCAATTAGTATCAGTTTTCTGAACTTTCCTCAACTTGCTATTTTATAAAGTGGGAAGCAGAAACACTAAGTAGGGAGGAAAAAAAGTTGGAAATGGTATATAAAGGACAGCTTCCCATACCTTGATAACAGATTACAAACCAAAAAGGGGAGAAAAAGGATAGTAAAGCCTTGAACATTCTTGATTTTCTTTCTGCTAGCTGCTCAGCTGGCATGGAACTAGTGCACCTCAGCACTGAAATAATGAGCATGCAGGCTGCAAAAAGACCAAGAATAGAGTTATATTATCTATGACTTTCCTGTTACCAATCTACTAAAAAAAAATAAAATAAAAATAAAAATAAAAAATAAAAATAAAAAATAAAAAATAAAATAAAAAAGAAAGCATCCAGCAAGGGAGGATCTAATAGTCAGAATTTAGTTTCAACCTTATAGTTTGTCTCTCTTTTAACTGAAAGCATTAAAATACCCACAAACTACTGAATCATTACTACAGATCAGCCCCATCTCTGTCACAGAGGGGGATCAGTAAACGTCTTAAATCAAGTCCAAGAAAAGCAGATGGAGTCCTAAGAAAACTGGAATGTGAAATCATACACAGACTGAATGTCAGGAAAATCTTTCTGTCTGACAAATCCACCATTTTACAGAATGCCCTCCCTGTTACGTGATGAGAGGCCCAAGAGTTAAGGGGACCACCTAAAATGTAGTCATGAAGAATACATAAAATACATGACTGACAACAACAAAGTCCTGAGGAAGAGATCATCACCATAGGCGTTGTTTCTGTTCTCACTGATTTTGCATTTGCCATCATGCTTTGAGAAGATAAGTGAACAGTAAGATCTGTTCCATCTATAACTTACATAATTCTGTATGTTTTCATAAGAGTTTTATAAATCTGATCTTGCAGGGAAATGGTACAGCAGAAAATGTCAGAATGCTGCAAGACAATTCTATAATGTGGGATTTAAACTTATTTTTCCCCCATGCAAAACTTCACTAGGTGACAACTGTGGCATTCTTTGTGTCAGTATAAAAAAATGATTTGACTACTCACAGCACATTTTCCAGGTCTGTGAAAGCCTTTGGGATTATGCTGGAGGAAAGATTTAGTTATGTTTCTATGGAAACTGTAACTGTTATATAAAATCTTGTTTAACAAGGAAGAGTGTGATAGTGTATCTCATTCAAGGTGAGCCACCTCCAAGATACCTCACTGATAAACTTCTAGTTGGGCCTGAAAGTGCAGTGGGACACCAGTGGGTTTCTCACACCTCTAACAGCAGTGAGAGGCAGCAGTAGTGCTGGATAACTGCTTAGCGTGTCACATAGGTCTTAGAATCTCACATGGAAAGAAGCAGTTATCCTGCTAGACTTGAAAATAAATTTCTCAGTAGGTAGATGATGTAGTAGTGATTTCCTAAGTTCGTGTCTTTCTCACTTACGCTCTATTTTATCTGCACACAACTTTACTGTCTCTGTTGTGACCCTGAGGACAAACATGGTTATGATTTTTCATAAAGTACTGAAGTGCTCCCAGCTGTTTGTTTGCAAACACCTAGAGATAGAAGTAGTGTTTTCTTCACTTAGTTGCTACATTTTCTGATATGATAGTCTCTAAAATTAAGTGAGAACATAGCAGTAGCTGTTGCAGTGAAACACAAGCACCAGAGCTGAATTAATTTTCATGTTTTCTCCTCAGAAAGATGTTCAAATCAACTTTTGGAATATATTTCATTTTTTCCCACTGGTAGCACTGCCAGCTATGTTGTGGATTTCATTGCAACGTACTAGAAATAATAAAGCTGGCCATAGTTGATAATTAAAATAGTGGCAAAAGCTGAGAAAGAAAGCTGCTTTTTTAAGTTAATTCTGGTTATCTCATCAGAAAAAAGTTCACTGACATGAAAAAAAAATCACCAGAGAGAGGAGAAATGATTGAAATACATTCTGTACACATTAGATTGGGGGGTTAATCTCTTAACTTCCTACTTAGAAAAAACATAATATTTTTGGATAGCATGAAGACGCCTTGTCCTCTGGACTGTAAGTGACCAAAAGAACTTTTACAAAGCTAATGATGTACATTTTTGTCAATGCACTTCTGATTCACAAAACAGACACAGAATTTGCTCCTTTTGAGAAGTAGCAAAAACTAAGAGGAAATCCCAGAACTATTCAGGTTCATAGAATCATAGAATCATAAAATCGCAAGGTTGGAAACGACCTGCATGATCATCCAGTACAACCACCCTCCCATTCCTATCAGTACCACAAGCACTAAGCCATCTCTCGTAGCTCCTCATCCAGGCGCCTCTTGAACACTGCCAGGGACGGCGACTCCACCACCTCCCTGGGCAGCCATTCCAGTGCCTGACCACCCTCTGAGAGAAGTTTCTCCTAATGTTCAACCTAAATCTCCTCTGGTACAACTTGTGGCCATTTCCTCGGGTCCTACTATTTGCCTGGGAGAAGAGGCCAGACCCTTTTTCATCACAACCTCCCTTCAGGAAGTTGTACAGTGCAATGAGGTCTCCCCTGAGCCTCCTCTTCTCCACACTGAACAATCCCAGCTCCCTCAGCCGCTCCTCATAAGACTTGTGCTCCAGACCCCTCACCAGTTTCGTTGCCCTTCTCTGGACACGCTCCAGGGCCTCAATGTCTTTCTTGTAGTGAGGGGCCTAAAACTGAACACAGTACTCGAGGTGTGGCCTCACCAGTGCTGAGTACAGGGGGATGATCACTTCCCTGCTCCTGCTGGCCACACTATTTCTAATGCAGGCCAGGATGCCGTTGGCCCTCTTGGCCCCCTGGGCACACTGTCAGCTCATGTTCAGCCGAGCATCAACCAACACCCCCAGGTCCCTTTCCTCTTCACAGTCATCCAACCACTCATCCCCAAGCCTGTAACGCTGCATGGGGTTGTTGTGGCCAAAGTGCAGAACCCGACACTTGGCCTTGTTAAACCTCATCCCATTCACCTCGGCCCAGCGATCCAGCTTATCTAGATCCCTCTGCAGGGCCTCCCTGCCCTCAGGCAGATCGACACCACCTCCCAACTTAGTGTCATCTGCAAACTTACTCAGGGTGCACCCAATCACAGAATCACAGAATCACCCAGGTTGGAAGGGACCTCAAGGATCATGTAGTTCCAACCCCCCTGCCTGGCAGGGCCACCAAACATACACATTCAGATCAGGTTGCCCAGGACCACGTCCAACCTGGCCTTGAACACGTCCAAGGACGGGGCATCCACAACCTCCCTGGGCAGCCCGTTCCAGGGCCTAACCACTCTCCTTGTAAAGAACTTCCCCCTAACATCCAACCTAAATCTTCCCTCCTTCAACTTGGATCCATTTCCCCTAGTCCTGCTATTGTCAGCCCTTTTGAAGAGTTTACTCCCCTCCTGGGTGTAGGTTCCCTTCAGGTATTGATAGGCTGCAATGAGGTCGCCCCGCAGCCTTCTCTTCTCCAGGCTGAACAAGCCCAACTCCCTCAGCCTGTCCTCATAGGGGAGGTGCTCCAGCCCCCTGATCATCTTAGTCGCCCTCCTCTGGACCCTTTCCAAAATCTCAATGTCTTTCTTGTACTGAGGGCTCTACACCTGGACACAGTACTCCAGGTGGGGCCTCACAAGAGTCGAGTAGAGAGGGACAATCACCTCCCTGTCCCTGCTGACCACCCCTCTCCTGATGGAGCCCAGGATCCCATTTGCCTTTCGAGCTGCCAGAGCGCACTGCTGGCTCATGTTAAGTCTCTCGTCCATCAGGACCCCCAGGTCCTTCTCTGCCAAGCTGCTCTCAAGGACCACTCCTCCCAGCCTGTACGGGTGCCTGGTGTTCTTCCGGCCCAAATGCAAAACCTTGCACTTTGCCGTGTTGAACCTCATTAGGTTCACCCGAGCCCAGCTTTCCAGCCTGTCGAGGTCCCTCTGAATGGCATCCCTTCCTTCCACCGTATCAATCCCCTCATCTAAGTCATCAATGAAGATGTTAAACAGGATGGGCCCCATCCTGTTTAGATGGAAAGTGCAGGAAACATGCCACAAAACAGAAAGTCTCTAAGAAAGGTTCAACTTTATCCACTACAGCGAAAGATGTTTTCTATACACCTGGAGTTGCCACTTCGCTGCCAATTCTCTTTCTGAGCTGCCAGGTGAGACCTTCCCCAGGACCTCTTGTTCATCCAGTCTCCACAGCATTCACTGATCCAGGGGGTACCCTACATCTCCTTTTTCTGCCAGGACAACAGTTTCTAACTTCATTTCCCGTCTGTGGACTGCCAGGACAGTTTAATTTCTGCAGAGATGGAAAGAAAGCAGGCAGTTCCAAACTGTGCAAAAACATCTCAATCCAAGTCATAGTGTTTGAGCACAGTGCCACAGATACACAGTCCTGAATCGCAAGGCATACCCAGAGGCTCAGTTCTGTGGGGGGAGATGAAAGCCAGAATTCAACCCTTCATGAATCCCATCATCTACAAGGCCCTGCTGTTTTTCTCTTCAGAGGCAACAGATTAATATTCTGTGCTGCTCACTTTCCGTAGCAACATTTCCACATATTTACACTCTGAAAATTCCAAGGCAGATGTTTTCAATTGTTTCCTCACTGATAATCATTTCAGTTAATTAGGGTTGGCTTTAAGGGCTGGTAAAGGTAACTATGACAGATTGAGCATGAGCAGCATGGTGCGTATCTCTATCGTGTATAGCATCTACAATTATATGTAGCTAAATCATCTTCAGTTGTTTTCTTGCAAAACAACATCTTGCAAAAACTAGAAACTTGATGTTCAGAACATCTTTGTGATTGAGGGATTGTCTGTCTATCCCGAAGGAATGATACAGCATAGGCACTCAGAAGCCATGAGCACAAGGTTTCTAAGTGTCAAATTAGTAGAAGCCATCTCAAATCTTGGTTAAAATGAATACAACTTATAGCTACAGGTCCTGTTGTCTCACAGGAACTGGATGGCAGTTCTTTGGCAACATGTTCCTGGATCCTAGATGTGCCAGTGCACAACCTTTGACAGTAATGCAGTTGTGGCTGCTCAGTTTTCAGTAATTCACATTTTCAGCCATATCAGTTCCAGCTGTTGCTTCAGTTGAAAGCATTAAATTTCTGTACCCTTAGGGTACAGGACATCTTGAACTAGTGCAGTAAATAGCAGAGATCTCTTTGCTCGAGCTGTCCCATTCCATCTTTTTTGTAGATGATTGATGTTACCCAATTGGACCATCAGAGGAGGCCTTGATGAAAGCATTCCATCAGTATTCAGGTGACAAAAACTTACCATTTGATTTTTGAAGTTGCTGATAAATACAAGAGAAATTACATGAAGAGGAGGCAGTGGTCTGTTTTCCAAATATTTCTTGGAGCAGCTCTTGTTTGGAGCGTATATTCACACACCAACACGATGCTGTATTACATCAGGCATAATAGGGAAGCATGAAAGGTCAGTTTAGCTGATGGTGTGAATAATTCTTTCCCCAGTACAACCTCAAAATTCAACTGAATGGTTCTTCTGCAGAGAAGAAGCAGATGTTCAGTGTCTTCCAGTTAGCCTACCCTCCTGAGAAGAAATATCAAATCTGAAGTTCAAATTGTTTGTTACCTACACATACACATACAGAAGACAGGCACCAGTTCTTGAACAAATCACTCAGAAGAAATGTAATTATTTCTTTCAAGTACTTCACTTGCACTTTCAAGTACTTCAAGTACTTCACAGCACTAATGGCGATTCCAAGAATTAGCTTTCTTAGAAACCAACACTTTCAAGGGAACAGAGAAACCCGTACCTCCTTCTCCAGACATAGCTGATCATGTGGGAAACTGTGCAGAAAACTTAGATTCACAAAGCATGCCTTTCTAAGATTGCAATTTACTTCCATGCTGATGAAAAGCATTTGAAACATTATCTTTTTGTGTTTGCTGATGTTGCTGTTCCCGCAGTACCATAATACAGATTACATGATAATTTTTATTTGTCCCACTCACTCTGATGGAAGGGCACCAGAAGTTGCCTCTGTAAGTCTTCTGTGAAGTGCATGGAACTTTCACTGTCTTAGCCCAGTGCTCAGGAAGACAATGTAGGCAGCAGTTTAGAATAGTTCAGTCAGAAGAGACCTTCAAAGATCAACCTTCTGACCACTTCATTAATAACCAAAAGCTGAAGTATGTCACGGATAGCATAATCCCAGTGCCTCTGGAATGAACACTGATAGGCTTGCAGCATCAATCACCTCTCTAGGTGTTCTAATTTCAGATGGGACAGAGTTTATATTTCTTTTGTAGTATCTGGTATGATGCCATGTTTTGGTGTTTAGAGAAAAACTGTGTAGATAACATACTGATATCTTGGTTGTTCTTGAGCAGCACTGTGCAGAGCCAAGGACATCTCAGTTTTCAGCTTCTCACACAGACCTGGCAGCAAGGGAGCTGCAGACAGGGGGCACACGAAGATGGGAGGGTACAGAACCAGGACAGCAGACCCAAAGTGGCCAAAGGGATATTCCAGTGTGACACCATGTGGGAAAACTAGATAAACTGAGGGGAGTTAGATGGGCAGGCAGCCATTGCTGGGCATCAGTCAGCAGGTGGTGAGCAATTCTTTTGTGCATCACTTGTTTTGTAACCATACATGTGTATATTCTCATTACTATTATTTCTCTCTTTGTTTTCTTTCCTAATAAGTAGTTTTGTTTATCTCAGCTTGAAAGTTCTGCTTTTTTTTTTTTTTTTCCTAATTCTCTCTTCCATTCCATTGGCAGCAGGGGGAGTGGTGCTGCACCCTCACAGTAAAGAAATGTTTCCTAACATGCAGTCTGAACTCCCCGTGGCACAATTTTATGCTGCTCTCTTGTGTTTTATTATTGATTAATCCAACATCTATGTCATCACAACACATTGCAACTGTTGTTATTCTTATGTCCTCATATCGTACCTCACTAATTGTATTGGATAGTCAGTTTGCAAGCTGACACATTCCCTATCTCATAAGGAAATGGAAAGCAAACACTAGAAGCAAATTAAAGTATGTCCACTTGTAGTGTTTGGCAACACTGTAGTTTTGGAAATCATACTTGTGTGTCTTGAAAAAAAAGGACAAGTCAGTCCCAAACTGCTACTAACACTGATAGCATCACAATCTAGTTTTCACTGAGTTTAGTTCAGCTTGCTAGAAAAAGGTTGCAACTTCGATTGCTGTTATGTTTCTGGTTTTTTGTTGCTTTTATTTTGGGGTGGGTTTTTTTGTTTGTTTGTTTTTTGTTTGCTTTACTAAGTACTAGAGCTGAGGGATTTGAATGTTTATAAAAAGCTGAATATATGATAAATATGGGGTTTTTCAGCAAATCCCAAATGGAGACAGAAGTTACAAAATATTTCCTTGAAGTTATGAATCCCTTTTATTTCAAATGCTTCTGGGCTGGTTTTGCAAAATGAGCATTCATCCAAAAAAAAAATCATGTGCTTAAAATGTCTGCAGTCAGGTGCAGCACTGAAAGCAGTTAAAGGATTGCTGAATAAATACTGAGTTATAAAAAACATCTTAAGAATTTAAGAAATAAATCGCATCCTCAGATTAAAAAAATCAGAGCTACACAAGTTTTAACCAGAGGTTCAGACCTGGAAAGTTTGTTTTTCCCTTTCTCTTTCTCTTTTGTATTTCCTTTTCCTACTTCTTTTCCTTTTTCTATTTCTATTCCTTCTCCTTTTTCATTTGGGGTGTCTTTTTGCTTGTGTTTTGTAATTAAATAAAATGCATGAAAGGTTTCTTCTTGCATAACTGAGTCTTTGACAACCACTTCAATTGAAATAACTTTGAATGATGTAAGTGGAGATGCATTCATTTATTCCAGCTGTGCCTCAGGAAGAAGAAGATGAGACTCAACACCTTGTACTGTATTGACAGAGACAAGAGAAATGTGTTATTCCCTGCTAGCTGCTGCAAATGCGATCAAGCCTGAGTTCTGTATGGCTGAACTCTCCATTTATCACCCACCACTTGGAAAATTCCCATGTTGTCAAAAATGGGAACTAGGAGGCAAAATGACACAAATATGAAAAATTGCTGTGTGCTCCAAAGGCCAGCACTGGAAAACGTTGCAAAACATCAAATCTCCAATGAACGTGCTGTGATGAATAAAACCAATATAATTCATACCCTCACTTCCCTGAGCAGATAAACTTTACTGCAGCAGGCATTAGATATGGAGCACTGCAACCAGAAAGAGTACAGAGATAGACAAATGGGATACTTCGCAGTAATCCCCTGATTTTTTATCAAAACTCTTTTAAACATAGCAAATATTAAGCTTGTTCAACTTTTTAGCCTGCTTTTACATTGCTCTTAAAAGAAAATGTGGTTGTTACTGTAGTATTTTTTATGCAGGTGACAAGAAGAAAATTCATCATGGACAAAGAGTTAAAACAGTGATGTTTGTTGTGCATGTGCTAAGCATGGGAAGTGAACTGCAAGAAGAAACTTCCATCCATCAGCTCCACGCTGCTCCACATTGCTGTGCCCTCAGACACCATAGCCCAGCCCATCACCAGGAGCACAGCAGCACCATGCCCCTGCCTTGTCCAAAGTGCAGAAAGATCCATTGCTTTGTGGGAAGACAACAGGTACACTTTGTAAAAGATGCTCAGAGAGATGATCAATCTTCTTGAACTCTTGTCAGAGAGGTCTCATGGCTCAGACATGGGGCTTGATGATAAACTCCAGGCACAGTTTTTCCCAAAACCATTATGTGGCACAGCAGCTCGAGGTTCTAACTCCAAGCTTATCCAGCAAATTTGAACATAAAAAATGGACGAATAATGTTGAGTTTATTTTTATTGTTTATTCTCTCTAATTCTGTTTGGAGCATGAAGCCTGAGAGAAACAAACAAAAAAAACAAGGCCCACGATACTGAGTTTAACATTAACTGCTAGGCGAACAAGCAGAGCACACTCCAAAACAGAAACAAGAGCGGTTTAGGGAGCTACAACTCAGGCACATGACATTTACAAGAATGCACAGTGTAAGTACACTTTCTAACCATGTTCCCTAAGGCAAGATCTCAGTTATGACCTAAAAGACTACTAAAAAAACATGCATACAACTCTTGATGAAATTAAACTGCAAAAACAGCTGATACAAACTGAACAAAGGGCCAAGAGGGCCAATGGCATCCTGGGATGCATTAAAAAGAGTATGGCCAACAGGTCGAGGGAGGTGATCCTCCCCCTCTACTCTGCCCTGGTGAGGCCTCATCTGGAGTACTGCGTCCAGTTCTGGGCTCCCCAGTACAAAAAAGACAGGGATCTCTTGGAAAGAGTCCAGCGGAGGGCCACGAAGATGGTGAAGGGCCTGGAGCATCTCCCCTATGAAGAAAGGCTGAGTGAACTGGGTCTGTTCAGCCTTGAGAAAAGAAGACTGAGAGGGGACCTGATCCAGGTCTATAAGTATCTAAGGTGTGGGGGGCAGAATGGCGAGGCCGGACTCTTTTCAGTGGTGAGTGGAGACAGGACAAGGGGAAACAGCTGGAAACTGCAGCATAGGAAGTTCCGCACAAACATGCGCAAGAACTTCTTTACAGTGAGGTGACGGAGCACTGGAACAGGCTGCCCAGGGAGGTGGTGGAGTCTCCTTCTCTGGAGATGTTCAAGACCTGCCTGGATGCCGACCTGTGCTACCTGGTGTAGGGAACCTGCTTTGGCAGGGGGGTTGGACTCTATGATCTCTGGAGGTCCCTTCCAACCCCTACAGTTCTGTGATTCTGTGATTCTGTGATGTCCCACACCACATGGTGTCATGCAGAAGCTGTAAAACTGAAGGAAGTTGGTTGTGGGAGGCAGCTACTGCTCAAGGACAGGCTGGGCATCAGTCAGTAGGTGATGAGATGCATTGTGCATCTCTTATATAAATGCGCGTGTGTGTGTGTGTGTGGACTGATTTATTCATATATATATATAAATATATATATGGACATGATTTAGAGTAGGGTTGTTAGAGTTAGGGTAGTAATGGTTAGGTTGCAGTTGGACTTGATGATTTTTAAGATCTTTTCCAACCTGAGCTATTCTATGATGATTCTATGATTCTATGATTCTATGTATATTATCATTACCATTATTTTTTTCTCTTCCTCTTCTGTTAGTAAACAGTTTTTACCTCCACCCATGAGTTCTACATTGTGGATTTTTTTTTTCTCATTCTTGCCCCCATCCCACTGCAAGTGGGGAGTGAGTAAACAGTTGTGCAGTGCTAAGCTGCCTGCTGGGTTAAAGTACAACTCCAAACTAATATCCTTTCTTCCCTATTGGTCATGTCTGGAGGTCAAATATTGTTTCAAATAAAGGAACAAACAGGCAAAGCAAACTTGAAAGAAACTCACCAGTCAGAGTAAAGGAAGGTGAGAAGTCTATTCCACTGTTGTAGGCAGTTGTCAGAGATTTGATCTTATATACTGGCTGTTAATAATGCAATATACTTGGGTAACTGAGAAGCTATGGTAAAGCAACAGAGGCTATGAGAAGTATTATCATTTAAGGCATGATCTAAGTATCTTCTAAGATGGCATGGTAAGACACAAGGAGAAGTTAAGCCACAAGAAACCAAAGGTGCGAGGAATTAATCCACAGGAAGTTAAGTCACTAAAATGAGTCTCTCCCCTCCACTTCATTTCTGTTTGCAATTGTTCTTCCTTTGTCTTTCTGTTCTGCTGTTTCTTACATGGTTCTGTCTCTCACCTCTTCCCTTCAGATCAAAAAGCTGGATTTAGTCAGCAACTCACAGACATTTCCCTGTATAAAGTTAGAGCAAAGTTTTGATGATGTCTCATTTGATGTGTGATGTGGGATGTATGGGACAGTGATGAAGACATGCAAGTGCTCATTTACAGCAGAAGAATCTCACATTGTTGAGCGCTGTATCATCCTGAAATCCTTGTGGTGGCTCTACCTTTGTTTGGAGACCACATATTTTGCATCTTTTGCTCCATGGGCCAAATTTTCCCCATGATAGTCCATCACCTACTAAAACAGCTTCATCCGAGCATCTGAATTGGATGTTGTTGGCCGCTGTGTCATCACCTCCTCCTTGAGACTTCTCCGTTCTCAATGAAAAGGAGATCAAGTAGCCTGTAGGACAAACTAGGAAGCTGGTCCAGGTACCCCATCTGCCAAAAAAAAAGCAGACAGAGGAATTTCTGGGCTCTGCAGGCCATTGGGTGTACCCTTTCTCCTTTCCACACTGCCTTCAAGTTTAATGGCTCCTTGCTCTCAGCAGTGACTATTACAATGCCCTGATGCACTCTGTGTCTTCCTTTGGATGTACTTTTCTCTTTATTGGTATCTTATCGGAAAAAAAAAAATAACAGAAAATTCCAGATTCTGCTAGAACCTCTGTGGAACACATGTTTTATGACAAATCCCTGACCTGGCTCACAAGTATGCGTAAGAGAGCAGTGAGAGCACACACTCTGCCATCCTGAGGAGCACAGTTCACTGCAGCAGGGCCAGGACTTCAAACAAAGTTTCTGAAGATATGGTTAAAAATCCCTTTCTCCTCATTTGTCACATATGTTGCAGATTTCCAAGAGGGGCTGTAGCCCTGGGAACATGACTAAAGTGTTCACAGTGCTCTGCAGAAATTTCAAGAGCAAAAGAAGGTGGTGATGAGAAGTATCCCTATTTAATTGCCCTAAAAATGAATGAAATAAAATAGTCAACCACTCGCATTATTTTACTTTCTATTCCAGCTCCGAGAAAAAAAAGTCAAAGAAGAGACCCCTGTAAATGGTGATGCTTAGGGATATCTTGTGAGATGGTGCATGACAGATGGGGGAGGAACCAGTGTTACTTACTTCCCCACCAAGGACTCAATGATTGAGCCTTCGAGGCAGCGCAGCCGTATACCGTTCAGAGCTGTGTCATCTCTGCCAAACTGGGAGGGCTCAACCTGCAGTGGAAAACACACAGACAGAGATAAAGGCAAGATGGAGAAGGCTCAGGAAAAGCCCTGTGAGTGCCTGTCATAAAAAGTTCTATTCTATTCTGTACTGAAAAAAAATACCTTGAAAAGCATGTAGGAAAAGATGTCTGTCACACTAGGAAACAGTTATGTAGCTATGTAACACAAGCAACATGCTCTTCTTTGTGGTTTTTTTAACTCTTTTTGGTTTGACAGATACAGCTGAGACTCAGCTCCAGGGAACACACTGGAGAAGGCTGCCAGCTCTACTGAACCCTGACTTTGGCATAAATGTGGCTTCCTCCAGCAAAGTCAGTCACAGGCAGAACATGAGTATGCCTGCACACCCCTGCCCAGTCTGACAACAAAACAATTCTGGCAGTAGCCCTGTTTTTACTGTATCCAGTATGAGTTCTCTTATCTTGAAAACAAATGAATTAATTGGTAGATAACCATATTTTTAGTTTGCTGGTATAATTCCAGTGGCTACGTTTTCCCAAAAGCTCAGAATTTGACATGCAGAATGCCACAGTCAGGAGGAGGACAGATACTTTAGAAATCCCTCAGAGTCTGGGGAAGACCCTCAAGGAAACATAGAGCAGGACACAGAAACAGGAGGCAAAGAAAACAGGGAGAGTTTTACCTTCAGCGCAAATCCATCGGCGTAGCCACTGCGGCAAAACTGCCGAATGCCCCACTTTCCCCAGTGGCCTCCATTGGGCACGGTGATGACAGAAGTGTATTCACGTGCCCCTGCATCCACAGCGTAGAAAAAGAGCAGGATGAGTGCTGCTGGTGTGAACACCTTCATCTCTTCCACTCTGCATCTGAAGGGGACCTGGTGTACGGACAGGGAACTTATACCCAGTCCAGTCTGCTTGGGTTTCCCCATCAATTTGTCAAGTCACTGTAGGAACAATAGCTCCTACCCAGGCAGCAACACAGCACTTGCTGACCTGTTTCTCATGCCATTGAGGAGCTCACTTGGAAGAACAGTTTGACAACAAACATGCAGCAAATGCTGGGACATTAGAGATGCCCACTGTTACTGGAGAGCTATAGAAACACCTGTGTTGTCCTTGCTGTGCTGATGGTGCTTAGAGAGAAACTTGGCAGAAGCTTAATGCTGATTCTCTGGGCAGGTCCTTGGCCACGTGAATATTTGCCTTTTGACTGAAACTGTCATAACCATTTTAGTTATTTCTGGAAGGCTGGCAAGACAGGTCAAACTATACAAAGTAACACAAGGGTCCTGATCTGGAACAGAATATCCCTAAACTCATGTCCCGTGTCTCTCTATCCCACCGATGAATAGAATACCTGGCAAGGTATATATGTATATATACATACATATATAAAAGGTAATACCTGGTAATGTGCATATACATACATACATACATACATACGTACATATATATATACAAAAGGCTGTTCTGATATTAATGTCTCCCATTTTGTCATTTTGGCCCATGACATCAGAAGTGGATACTGATGGTTTGTCAGTAGAGGCTGAGCCTTCCCACCAGTGTTCTATCCCATTTTGTTGCTGTGTGACAGATGGCAGCAGAGGAGTGGTCTGACAAAATGGCATCTGACATGGAAGTGTACTTGAAGCAAAGGTGTGGAACTGAACACTCAATGAGGAAAAACTGCTGCCCACTGACATTCAGTGATCCTTGCTGAACATTTACGGAGAACAAACAGTGGATGTGAGCACAGTGAGGTGGGGGGTGGTGCACTCCAGCAGTGACAACAGAGACAGTCAGTCACCTCTGCTGGTGCAGGTGGCTATGAGCATGACATGCAGGCTCTCATTCATTGCTGGTGAAAATGCATAGTTCATGGTGATGACTACGTTGAAAAATTTTGTAGCTGAGAATTTGCTTTTTCAAATAGCGTTATTATGTTCTTTGTATTGATTGCATTTTCCATGGAAATAAATAGAAGGCATTACTTTCGGAACAACCAAGATGTATGGGCTACTTAAGGTTTCAGTATCATTTTGTTTCCACTGCTACTTTTATCTCAATAAAAAATACTGTGCTTTGTCACAAGCTTAACTGGTCAGAAATGCTGAGGTGCCCCCAGCAAGTCTCAAAGTAACTGAAAAATAAATGCCACTGGGGAGAAATGTGTATGGCAGGTTATCCAGAAAGGTGGTTCTGAATTTGAGTCTCTGAGGATAGCACAATGCAGGGAGAGATGAATTTGAATCCCTGTTTTTGAAAGGATCTCTTCACACACAGATAACCAGTGCTCCCTGAAGACCACAGCCAAGCTTAGCAGGAGCTGATTCTCTGTTCAAGAGGCAAAGAGGAGAATATAATTTACAAATACATCCTCTGGCCCAGGATTTTAGAGCAGGATAGGATGCCAAGCCTTTAATTACTGGAAGAGAACAAGTTTCCCTTTTCTAGGGTTCTCTTTCACTCTTTGCTGTGTTTCTGCCCCAGTAAGAGCTGATGTTGCCTTTCCAGTCTTCACTCTGCATTCTCCTTCTACCAATCCACACTTCTGTGTAGGTGCCAATATCTGCAAACGGTGATGACAGGAATCTGGACAAGCCTTTCTGAGGAAGGGACCACAAGATCACCCCAAGTGATGGAGGCACAGCCTTTTTTCTTTAAGAGACTGGGACTTTAATTTTGATTCTTGAGGATGGGTGTCAGAGTCCAGAGGACAGGTGCTTTCCATCACAAGGACCATGCAACCATGGCTGCTGAGCCAGGTGTGTTTGCTCAGGTAGAGTCACACCGGGGCAGATAGGGACACTCAGACCTGCCCTTGTCTGCAAGAGAACAGAAAGAAGCAGAAAGAAACAACTGGGACGTAGTGGTAACACCACTAAGAAAAATCAGGATCCCCACATTCACTTATACTTTTTTTGCCCCAAATCACCTCCAGCAGTCCTGCAGACCCACGGCGTAGCAGAACCCTATCAGAAGATGCCCATCTGCTCCCAGCAGCACACGAAGGGGTCCCAGGGCACCAGGAGCCCATAGCGTGCAAGGGGATGGGGGAGAGGGCTGGGATTCAGCCGTGAGGAATGAGTAGTGCTGTCACTCTAGGACCAGGGAAGTACCATTTTCCCCATTTATAAACAACGAAACTACTTACTAACCTGCAGTGTCAAATGTGAGATAGTTGATTCTTTTCCACTTTTTAATTCTCTAAACCTGTAATTTTTAAAAAACCTAGTAATAAATTTTATTTCACTGGCAGGTAGGGGAATTCTGTTCCCATCACTCTCTCTAATACGTATTTGGTAGAACTTCCTGTAAAAGATTAAATATGCTAATCTAGAAGAAGTTTCTTTTAGCAACATAACTTAGAAGTAGAAATTGCATCTCAACCTTCAGCCATCCATTCTACCCTCTATGTTGGGTATCATGCCCTCTTTTTTGCAAAACATGGCGAACCCTCTGGAGCAGGGAGGGGTCCAACACGGTGGTTGCCCAAGAGATAAGTGAAGGACAAGAAAACTCTGCTGAGTCTGTTGTCCCTGAGGATAATAAAACCTACAGGAAACTGGAAACAGGAAACCATCCTGACCTCCAGCTTGAGGGAGGAGATGCAGGAGATGTGCCACTTCACAGGTAACTGCATTCCTGCAAAATAACTCATTGTCTCAGAGGAAAGGCACAGCAACAAACCCAGAAATCCCACCTGTGTTGTCATGAAATATCAAATCTGTTTTGTCTTTGTAAAAATACTAAGGGTTGCATTATTTAGAAACAAGTGGTGAGATTCTGACTGAACCTGGATGTCTACTGTAGATAATTCCCTTTATGGCTGCTGAGAAAAACAGTACAATGGCAGTAGTGAGAAATAAATACCCTCACATAAACCTCTCCCTAAAAATACCCATTCATCTCCATTGACTGCAGGGAGGCAGGATGTCCATCTGGACCAGTCTTATAACTTCTGTCTCTTTTTAGGCTTTAGTAGGCTAAAAACAGTAGTGGTGAATTAGAATTAGTACTGTGTAGAACGAGCAAATGTTCAAGAAAATATATGTAACCAAATTATGTGCTGTCTGTTCCACTGTTTCTCGTTTGTTAAATTGACTCAGATTGGTGGAAAATTGAAAAGCAGGAAAAAATGCAAGTGAGAGACATCAGAATGTGACAAGAGACAGGATCTTCTAGATGCGTAAGAAGAGAATGAAGCTTTACAGTGAACAACAAACTGAGTATAGCTGTTTGTCAGGTGTAGGAGAAGGCTGTTTTGCATTAGCAATAGAAGACATCTCAGAGCTTCAGTCTCAGGGTACTCCTCTTGCTGTGAGCTTGTCTTCATGCAGTTTACTACCTGTTCTTGACCTCCAACTTTGATAAAGTTTCATATTTTTCCTCAGGAACTAATACAAATCAGTCATTTAAACATACAAAGCTGAGCACCCATTGTCTCAAGCATAAATTTAGAGTTTCTCTCATTTTTTATTTCTGTATTATCAGTAGGACTAACCTTCCTTCATGTATGACTTGTTCTTGTCCTGTTTGCATGGCCTTCATCTTTATTTACTCACTGTGATTTTGGTTTACAATAACTAACACTGTTTTAAGACATGCTTTTGAAAGCCCCACTTCTTTGCAGTTGGCACCCTCAATTTCTTCTGTTTCTCAATTCCTACCTGGGAATCAGCATGCTATAACTGCTTCTTATTTTTGCCAGAAAGTGCCACAGAAGAATCCTCTCTCTAAATGAATCTGAGAGACAGAGAACTTGATGAAGGAGAGCAAGGCAGCCAGTCCATGCCTGCAGCCTTAGGGCAGGCTCAGTCCACACCTAAGTGTTCCCAAAGGGTGAGGAGTGTTTGTCCCACTTGTTTTTTAAAACGTTTGGGGATAAACACATTGCAGATCTCTTAAGGAAGACAATACAGTGTTTGGCTCTCCATACTGTTGGAGCAGTTCTACTGTCTGCTGAAATTTAAGCCCACTGCTTTTTCCTGTTAGAGGTTCCCTGCTCCCTTCATTCATACTAGATTAATTTCAGTATAACTTGCTCTCTGCCGTGCACACACTGAAATTGAAAATACATGAAGGGCCCACCTGTCATTGAAATCCCACTGTGATTTCCACTTGCATGGTGGAAAGAAACCTGTTGAACAGAAAGAAGACACCGTAGCTGGTAACCAAGAAAACTATTTTGCTCAAATCTCCCTGTAGTTTACGGGGAGACTTAGAATCATAGAATTGCACAATCATGAGGGCTGGAAAAGACCAGTAAGATCATCAAGTCCAATCATCAACCCATTATCACCATGTGCATTTCTTTTCCTCAAGACTGTTTTGGGGGCCAGAACCAGCAGGAAAGGAAGGAAATTCACAAACAAGGTCAGAGAGCAGCAGCTAGAGAAACAGAAGCACCTGCCTAGGCAGGATAGTACTGCAGCAGCCTGGGATGGACAGAGGTGCTGTCTGGTTCTGCTGGAAGGAGAGGAGGGAGGCTGCAGAAAGCACAGCTTGGACATGGAGATGAGAACCTAGCAGACAACAGAACACTATCAGGTGATGACAGAAACCAAGGCATTGTTTCCTTAGGCTCTGACACTTCAATCTTTCTGAAGGTTTAATCCCCATGTGTGATTTTACCATCTCCCCCTCATGATCCTTCTCATTCTTACAGCTCATTTGAGCAGAGGTTTTAACTAGGTTTGATTCCTTCCTTCCTAACCATTTAGCCAGCTCTCAATGAGTGCACATATTTCTAGGGTTTGTAACAAGACACTGGGTAGATGGCCCAGACCTGTGATAATACAAAGGGCTGCAAGATTCATCAGCAAAACTAGACTTTTGGGCCTGAATTTGTTCCTGGCAAGGCATTTCTTGTCCCAGCAGAAACACCCTGGAACAGAAATGTGTGGACATATTGTGGATGAGTGTACAACAAAAAAGCAAATGACTGCAAGTCAATGAGCTAATCATTCCCAATGGAGACCTGTTTATGCAGCTGCACATTCACAGCAGCAGATTATTCTAGTACTGCTGTTTGAGATATACTTTACTTTTCCCACTGCCATCTCTTCCCTACACTAAGAAGGCCCGGTCTTCTTGGTTATCCTGCTTCTGTTGTTTTCTCTCGCCGTTTTTTGAGACCTCTCATCATTTCTGCTGCTAGTAGTTGAACCTGTTTTGAACAGCATTTCCATGGACCTTGTCGTCACTGCAGAGCAGTTGAAAAGTGGAAACTTTCTACTTGGCTATTTAAGTGAAGTACCTGGTTAGATAGCAAGGATGGAATCAGCACCTCACTTAACACAGAGCTTCTTCGTCAAAAGTTATTTTCTCTCTTTGAAGATAACTTCTAACACAGCAGTATAATACTCTGCACCTGTGCTTATTCTGAATTCTATCCTCATCTTCTAGTGTTGTCAGCATCTCCCGGGATGGTGCCATCTACAGATTTAATAAGCAAACTCTCTATTCATCAATATGTGTTTCTACAATTGGATTAGTCTTTTGACATTTTTAACTATTGATTCAAATTGCTAATTAACAAAAATAAAAGAACCAGACCCTGAGGTGCAGCTTTACTGACAGCCAGGGACAAAATGTCAATTTACACCTGTTGCAGATCTATCACTACATCTTCATCTAAAGATCACTTCACATAAGAAAACTTCAGCAATTTATTCTGAAAGCATACTGGAAAAGGTTCTCTCAGAGAGGATGGTGAAGCACTGGCACAGGCTGCTGAAAGATGTTGTGAATGCCCCATCCCTGGAGGTGTTCAAGGCCAGGTTGGATGGGGCCCTGGGCAGCCTGACCTGGTGCCTGATCTAGTGGTTGGGAACCCTGCCTATGACAGAGGGTTGGAATGAGATGATCTTTGAGTTTCCTTCCAACCAAACCTATTCTGTGATTCTATGGGTGTCCATAACCTTAGCTGCAAGGCTGCTCAGTTCTCTGAACAGTAGCACTTTGTCCCATCTAACGTGGCACAGGTGCCACTTTTCAAGAAGATGCTCTGAATCAGGGTCTTACTCAGCTGGCTGCATAAACTGCATACATAATATTCACACCTGGGATTTCTTTTCCAGTAGCCAATTGTTTCCCGAGATGGGGATAGGCTACCACCAGATATATGACATTCTGCACTGAGATGCCAGTCAGTTGGCACTACAAGGCAAGCTGATCTTCACCACTTGGCAATGAAAATCTGCCTGGTGCTAACAGCAGTGCCAGTGGGGAAATAATCTCTGGGCCTTCATTTCCAGAGCGTCCCCTGCAGCCACAGTGAAAGAGGGAGCTGGGACCTTGCAACTACTTGTCACTGGTAACACCTTCACCAAGTTTAGTTGACTGCCTTCCTCAGTTCCTTTCCTCACTCTTTACCTGACTCATGGAAAAAGGCAGCATATGCTGTAGCTGGGCTGAAACCCAGCCATGTGTGCAGCAATGGGGTGGCTGTGCATGCCAGCTGAGCTACATCAAGCCAAACAAAGCAGATTGAGATCCATTCAGAGTTGAGGAAGGAGGGAGGAAACAAAGAAACTGTACAGAGCTCTGAAAAGACAATGGAATATCTTTAGATTACTTTGATGAACACTTGATCATATAGTGTACATCTTTCTTTTTGAAAAAGGACCTTTAGTAGCAAATGCTGAGCACTCAAGAAGAGTAGATTTTAAAAAAGGGGGAAGACAAATCCTCAATATTAAAATGGCTATTGGTGTTCGTTATTTGTGAAGATCTCTTTACTTACAGTCTATGTCCAGAGCCAGGCAATGCAATGATCTCTTCTATAATAAATGTGTTGACAGAGTGTTTGTAAACAATCACATGAAGACAAAGACTCATGTGAGAAAGACTGTGTTCCTACAGGAAATCTGTATGTGTGGAATTTACTGTGAAACACTCTGTCATCTGCAGTTAACCATCCACCTCTGGAACTGATGCTGCACATTATATTGATCCATCAAAGCCTTTAAGCTTTGGATTAATCTTCAGGATTTCATTTATATTCTTAAAGTTCAGCAAGTGTGAAAAGGCTTTGCTGTACGGCATTCGGACTTTACAAGGATAACCCTCCAATTAGCAGCCTTCAAATCATGGCCCAAGAACCCTCCACACTAATGGCAGACTGCTGACCCACGAGGCAGTCCTGAGCCTTATATGGTTTTGGTTCTTGCCTGTCATCAAATGTTGGGAACTACAAAGGTAGTATATTTGGGTATACATCATGGAATCACAGAAAAGGTTGGAAAAGATCTCTAAGATCATGAAGTCCAACGATCAACTCATCTCCACCCTGTCCACTAATCACTTTCCTCAGTGCCCCATCTCCACATTTCTTGAGCAACTCCAGAGACAGTGACTCCACCACCTCCCTGGGCAGCCTGTGCCAGTGCCCCACCACTCTCTCTCAGAGGAAATTTTTCTTAATATCCAACCTGAACCTCCCCTGACACAACTTAAGGCCATTCCCTGTTATCCTATCACTGTTACCTGGAAGAAGAGGCCAATTTCCACCTTTGTACAACCTCCTTACTTCAAATTACATAAAAGCAGTTCTTCCCAAGTTGTGAACAGATATTCATAGAACACATTCTGAACCTTCAGCCTGCTTGCCTCGTTCCTGCAAATGTGATGATCCAAACCTCCACATACTGTCTCAATCATCCCAGACAGACCAAATCCAGACCCCGGTCCATTGGTGAGGTGTGCATCGGGCCACATTGTTGTTGCAGCAATAACCCTGTTCAGTTGAGATGAAACAACCAGTCCATTTAGTGTAATTGCTGTCAAGGCTCATATGGATAGGTACAAAATGTTGGGTTTTTTTGCTTATATTTAATGTTCACAGTAATTATGGAAAATGAGATGTGAGGAGGGAACGCAGACGACAATTATCATGTTAAATTTTGCACTGAGCCAATACCGTATGTTGTTGAAATGCTAACTTTCTAAACCAGGGCAAAATTATATATTTTTCTCTATCCTCCTTCTCAGAAATACTCTAACTTGAAACTGTTCAGAGAATAACAGAGCACAAGAAGTTTCACAAGTCATGATTTGGCAAAAATATAAATTGAGATCATTAGGCAACCCAATCAGAACAACCATTCTTCTTTCCATCCGCAGCCTCTTGACTCCTCTATTGTTTCTGCAAGTCTCAGATGATCTTTTTGGTTGTTTTTTTTTTTGTGGTTTTCTTTTATTATTATTTTTTGCAGGGTTTTTTTTTTTGCTGCGTTTTTCTTAGCAGAAGCCACTTACCCACATTCATCCCCACTGGAAGTTGCACTGATCCAGGAGTTGGATCTGATACAGGCCCAACTCAAGATATTCTATGATTCTATGATTCTATGACCCAGTGCTGTTCTGTATCACTCGCCTCCTGGCAGAAGCCTCCCAGCACAAGCTTCTAAATCCCCTCTGCCCTGGGGTTATTGTAGAGCAGCAGTACAGCCCACACAAATGGGAACTGCCAGTCTCTTGAAAAGACTTAAAATTTCCATGCAGATGTGAGTAAAATTCTGAGATGCTCTCACAGAGTGGCTACATGCATGTGCCTAACATCTTTTGACATGTTTGTGAAGCTCTATGTATTCAAATTGATTAAATGCTCCAGCAAGTGCAAGTTCATTTAGTTTCTCCCCAATACCTGGCACACCAGCTGTCAGTGAAGCACTGGTGAATCGGTGATCTAAGCAGGGCCTTGTTCACAGCAAAGAGCTGTTCTCCTACAGCACTGCTACAGGAAACACACATAAGCCTTTCTATTTGCTGCCACATGCAGATTTTCAGATATTCCCAAGCGTTTCTTCTCAGGAAAGACTCTTTTTGGTGGTGGGGCCAATCTCTGCTTATTTATCTCACTTGAGAGACTGCTAGTGTGCAGCTGCCAGTCATCCTGCTCTTCTCACATCCTTGAAACTTTGACAGTGCTGTCTGCATTCCTTCCTCCTCAAATCACCCAATGTTGATACTCATGTTAGACTTGGGGGATGCTTTCATGTTCAGTGCAGGGACAAATGGGAGACAAGAAGAGTACCTGTATGCTATTCTGTGGGTCCCAACAACCATGTAGGAACAGCCTTGGAGATGGGGGGGGGAAGATCTGGGGAACAGAAGGGAGAGAGAAAGAAGTCATTTTCTTTTTTCCTTTTATGGCACCATCTCCGGCTCCTTTTCCTTCCTCAGTGACTCCCTTCACCCCCCTACATTCATGCAGGCTGCAGCCAAGGGCAAGAATGGGTGACCCCAGCTGCCACTGTGTGACTCCACCTGAGCAAACACACCTGACCCATCAGCTGCTCTTCTGGCTTCTGGCTTGGTTTCTTATTCCAGGGGGGGAAAGGAGCAAATACAGAGCAAACAGGAACTGTCTCCTTATCAGCTGCTTTCTGTGCTGTGGTTCCTCTTTTTTCTGCATCCAGCTAAGCATGTACCAGATCCTCTAGGAGAGAGCCTTTCTTCTCCAGTCTTGTCACCTTGGTCACCACAGAAATCTTCTTCCTGCATCACTGCCAAGTCTTCCTTGTCCTCAGTATTAAATTAATTATATTACAAATGTGAGTTAAAAAAAAAAAAAAAAAAACTATTGTTTATTCATGTCATACTTACTTCAGGGGATTTCTTCAGTGCTTTGATCCTATTTACCCTTCCTTCCCTGTGACCAACTGTAGAAGGACAAAGAAATTCAGCACATACTTTGGCCATAATAGGTTTATCATTGAGGCCAAGGTGACATGCAGTGAGTCTACATGAGATGCAGTTATGCAAACCAAAAAACAAAAAAGGCAGACAGGGATTTTTTCCACCCAGCTTGGTACAAGCCACTGTGGAAAAATATTATCAGTGCATGTTTCTTCTATGGCCGCATCTGCACAATTTATCATGTAATTAAACCTTGGCTCCTGCCAGTAAGGAATCTATTGATGAAAAGCTCGTCAGACAAAGGAAAGCTTTATTGCATAAATTAATGCGGATCAGGAATGAGCTCTCTCCTCCCATGCTGCTCAGAGCTGTTTTGATTTCTATGTTGCTGCAAGAAATTACTGTACTGCTGGAGCCTGGGACAGTGAGCTGCTCCAAGGAATACTAGGGCAATACCCTCTTGATTTTTTTCCTATGAGGTCCAGGACATCTAATTCACAGCCTGGAACAGACAGAAATAAGCAGGAAACTGTCTGCTTTGCAGGTTCTTATCGAAACCATGTGGTGTGTCAACTTCAGCTTGAAGACTTTCCAATAAGAAAAGCACTTGGGGAAGGTGCTGTAGGATTGCAAGAGAGAGGAAAATGGGAAAATGTACCTTGTACAGTTCTGTGCCTCTGGTGTAAGTGGTGATTGCACAGTGCTGCTCCTCTGTGCTCTCCTGGTGGAGACACTTTGCCTGCAGTGCCAGTATTTACCCCTGGAAGAGGATATTGTTCCAGCAGGGCAAATCATGGCTCTCACTGCAGAGCCGCCCATGCTCCCAGAGCTGGGCAGACCTCAGGGCAAACAGTGTTGAGGTGTTACAGCTGGCTGAAGCCATCTCAGGGCGGCGAGGAGAGCCTGAGCCTCTAGGGATAATCATAGTATACCTCTACAGTGTATATGAAAGCTACACTTGCTGCATGAGATTCAGTTTCACTCGGTGATAACACAGAATGCAAATATCTGTCCCTGAAGATGCCAACTTCAGATGCGTCAGGAAGGTTTGGTCTGAAATATCAAAGAGCTTGTCTTTGGAAATCTTACCCCAGATGCTGAAAGCATCCTTCCCAGACAGGTTTTACTGGATTATCAACATTATTTTATCATTATTATACCATACATTTTGTTGTTAATATAACATTATATAGCTATATTTTATAATATTAATAACAATAATAAATGGTAAGTTAATCCTTAATTCTAATACTTTTTCAAGATGTATATGTATGAATTATATGATGTATATGACTAAATACTAGAAATAAATTCTTTACTGTGATGGTGGTGAGACATTGGAACAGGTTGCCCAGTGAGGTTTTAGGTGCCCCCTCCCTGGAAACATTCAAGAAAGTCAACCCAAGCTTTGATTCTATCTTTTCCAGTGTTTGATTTAAAAATGTCCTTTCACCTCCCGCCTTGACCTGAGAATAGAGCTGGATTCCAGACTGAGGGGGGTGCTTCCTAATCCCAGCTGGTGTAAGCACTCATGCAGGCCCACACAAGCTCACTTATCTCAACAAACAATGCTGTAGCTGAAGGGAAGTGCTGAGCACCCATAGAAAATTGGCTCAGTGCTATTTCTTGCATGTCAGCTCTAGGCAGGATTTGTGTCCCTGTTTGTTTTCTTCACTGCTGTTTGGGGGATTTGCCCTTTCTAGGCTCACATTACTGTCAGAAAGAGGACTCCCTGAGCAGCAGGAATTTGATGTCCAACAGTTTCCTATCTGCAGCTCTAGTTTAGCTTTCATTAACAAAATGTCAACATTATTAGAACTTCCACTCTTCTGGGAGAGGATCTGGGAAATTCAGTGCAGGCTTAGAACCACAATAAAATATAATCTTTGCAATAATATATTATCTATTTTTTAATATGCTTAATCTAATAAGCACAGCACATCCTGCAATGATATATGACCTCGGTTACTTACACTCTCTATCAGCAGTCAGTGCACAAAGTTAGATCCCATCTGCCTTTGCCCATTTTCTCAGGTTTTTTCCTAATTTTACCCTGCAAAAATAGTAATCCTATTGCACTAATAATGGTTGGCAGCAGCCTTCAACCATTTGCTGGTGGGATGCTGCTGGAAACATGTCTCTTTTGATATTAGGCAAAAATTTCTTCTCAGGCAGTGGCACAGGCTGCACAGGGATGTGGGGGAGTCACCGTCCCTGGAGGAGCTCAAGAAAAGGGCGGATGTGGCACTGAGGCACATGGTCTAGAGTGATCACAGGCATGGGTTGATGATTGGACTAGATGATCTTATTGGCCTTTTCCAACCTAAATGATTCTATGATTCTATGGTTTCACTTCCCACCCAGCAGCACCTGACTGAGGGCTTGCTCTCCCTGCACGCAACTGTGCTGAGGCCATTGCAAAAGGCCAGGAAAGGCTGCAAGGAAAGCTGTCCCCACAGTCAGCCTACAGAGGAGTTTGACATGATGGTGGATGGCGAAGAGTGACATCTTGGTGACATCTCCTTCCTACTTCAGTTCATCTGCTCACACTGTCTGCAAGCGACACCTCAGGAAAAGCCTTTTGCTGTGGAGACACTTTGTGTCCCCAGGTCCTTGTTGGTGAAGACTGACAGCAGGCAGGAACTGCACTGCTCTCCACCCAGCACTGCTCCCATCAAGGTCCACATCTTTCCCAAGTGCAGCTAAAAATCCTCAGATGATGGAGATCTCCCAGTCTCATTAGGCCTATTCCAGCTTTACCATTGTACCCTGATGTTCAGCAGAAATGGATTCTCATTCAGCCCCTAGACAACCATGTCAGTCCTTACACCCCACTTTGGTCCTGTACATCTGCTTCCTATCCTGGCTTTCCTGGAGGAGTCACCATCTCTGGAGGTGTTCAAGAAACACGATGGAGACACAGTGGTTGACAATTGGACAAGATGATCTCAGTGTTCTTTCCAATCTTAACAGTTCTATGATTTTATGATTCCTGGCACGGATACAACCATGGAGGAAGGGACTGGGAAAGCTGGGACAGATTTTCTCCCCTGTGCTCTCTGCACTAGCCTCCCACAGCCACCCACTGCAGCACTGGCTGCAGACCCTCAGCTGAACTTCTCTTCCCATGACTCTGCTGCCCGGTCCTCTCATCCCCCAGTTATACAGCCCCAGCTCTCACATTTGTTCCTCACGGGTCATGTTTTCCAGATCTCCAACGATTTGTGTTGCTTTCCATTGAACTCTGTCCAACAGGGCCACATCCTTCTGGGAGCTCAGTGCTCTGAGCCGAGCATCCCTGCAGAGGAATTACTTCTCTCAGAAGAAAAGTTGCTCTGTTTGTCTCACAGGCTATAGCTTGGTTCCTATATCTCATCGTAGAGACAACATGACCTCACTGACTCATGCTTAGCCTTTGATCCATCATGACCCCCAGACCCTCCACAGAGTGATGTTAAGGCAGCACTTTTCTGCATGCGGCTGCTCACAGAAATGAGAAGTGTCTGCCTTAGCATTATGTGTAAGGAAGAGCTTGCACTTGTCTCTGTTCCTGTCCTAGGACTATTTCTCCAATTTGACAAGATCATTTGTCAAGCTCAAGAGCACTGGAAGTTTCTTTCAGCATGCTATGGTCTGCAAAGTTAATAAGGTTGATTTTTATTTTGTAGACAACCATTGATAACAACGTGGGCAGACATTTCCGTGTTATTCTCTCTCCATTAGCACCCCTGTTCATTCTCCGTGAAGCTTTTCTGTGGGAAGCAGATTTGGTCAGGGCAAGAGGATTTATGATGATAAGAAAATACAAAAAGCATGTTATGAAACAAGACAAAAAAGCCAAACTCAGGTTATTATCTCTTTCCCATTTGAGGACAGAAACTAACGCATAATGCATGTTACCTGCTTTCTCTCAGACATCCGATCCAGCAGCTAGTCTGAAACATGCATCCTTAAGCCACTGACATGCAACAGTCAGAGCCAAGATGTCCTCCCATGTACCATCATGTTCCAGAGAGGACCTGAATGCTGAAAGAGGTCAGAGCCTGCAGTGGCTGCAGCACAGTGTATCAGCGAGCCTGTAGAGCCCATGAAGGAAGGAGGTGGCCAGTGGGAAACAGCCATCAGCTCTGCAGCTGGGATCACGAAAGAGAAAAGTTCTCTGGCTGCATCATTACTTGGTCAGCAAAGGGCCTACTTTATGCTCACTTTAACGTCCACATCTAGCAATGAACTTCAAGCCGTTGTCTGGCTTTCTAAGCCCTTTCTTGACGAGCATGGCCAGTTTCCCATCATGCTGCTATCATACTGAGCAGTGACCGCCCTTCCCCTGACAGCTGCTCTCAGAGGTGTGGAGGAGGTAGCAGCAGTTGTTTCAAAAGTCAGATCTCTGTGCTGCTGGAGTAGCAGTTCTTCCGTTTCCAAATCTGGGAAGTACCCAGCAGCTGCTCTTTCAAGATGCTCAGGATGAATGCTCATCATGTAACTCTGGGGAGAGATTAGCACTGATGGTTAAAACTTTTTCTTTTCCATGATCTCCCTACTGCCTTTGTACTTTCAATATCCATTCTCACAAGGATAATTCCTTTGTGCTCAAGATATTTTTGTTGTATGTTCTGGGTTTTTTTGTTTTTTCTTTTATTATTATTTCTTCCATTCTTCTCCTTTTTTTGCAACCAGCAAACCAGCCCTTGGTGTATATAGATTAAAGAACAACTAAAACTCTGATTTGAGCCAGGAGGGAAGTTATTAAAGAAGAATTCTGAGACTTTGCAGACCACAGTTATGAAGGTTTAGCTTTTCAAATGTCTTGAGTTCCCAGGCAACACTGATTATATCAGAAGGAGATGCAAAGAAAGAGCTCAAAAGGATGAATCTCTATGGGTTAGAAGAGAGAAGAAATGAGATTGTATCTGGAAACAAATTAAAGTAGAAAAGGTACTCAACATGTGTAAACTAGTAGGAAGAGAATAAGAGTTTAAAAAACTGACTCAGAGGACAAGTCTGGAGAAGAGTTTTCCTTCACACGAATGTCAGTAACACTCTGACATACCCACTTTTAAACCAGTTCAGTCTCAAACAACATCCCAGAGGATGTGAGTGTTTCATAGTGCCAACATCAAAGTAAGACTGAGTTTCTCAGAATCATATCCAGTCAAGTTCTGAACGCTATTTTTTTCCTCCAGGAAGAAAGAAGAGCTGGACTCACCACCTACAAAGAATTTCTTACACATTTTTCAGAGCAGGTGCATAGTGATTTTACGTACATGATATCAAAGCTGAGTTCAACACAGGGAACAGTATTTGAACTTCTCCCAGACAATTTCTCCAAGACTAGGTGAGGGGTGTGGGGCCAAGCGGGGGAGGCACAAAGAAGAGAGCGGAAGGATTCCAGGCCCCTCCTCACCAAGAAGTTCAAACCCAAGTTTGCAATTTGCCCACCCTTGCTTGCAGTACCACCCCAACCTGAGGGGAGGACTGAGTGTTAAGGGAAAATAAAAAAACAGGGCTAGAAGTCAAGGAGCCGACCCAAACTAGGCAATGTTCATTAGAAGGAATGTGGGCAATACCAGTGGGTGTCCAGGGTGTTCAGTGTATGAGCAGATTGATTTATCCAAATAAATCAGTGGCATTGTCCTCCTTCAATCCAGCATGACACATGCAACTGCTAATTTGCCATGCCTTACTTCTACAGAATGGAATGTTTTGCGTAGAAAAGTATGGAAGTGTTTTTGATTCTAGGAGGAGGCTCATCATTCTGGAAGGCTAAAAAAATAATGAGAGACAAGAGAGGGAAACACGAAACTGATGCTAGTTCCATGTTTGTTTTCTAGCTCACCACTCTGTGTTAAATGCATGTGCTGTCCTGTCTCCCACAGGTAGGGCTAGTTATTTGTGTGACCAATGAGTGAGACTCAAAAGTAGCCGAATTCAGCTCTGTGGATCCGTCAAGCTGTAAAGCATCTCTCACTTTTTGACCTCAGCTCTTTTAGGGTCTCCTTTTCCACATAGCTTCTCTTCACTGCTTCTCCTCCCCTGCTGCCTGCAAGGCACTGAGGTACAGCAGTAAGACTCCCTCCTCACTGTACCCACTGCAGAGAGTGGGGCATTTGGGACCAGACCCAGTTTATCCCAATGGCTACACTATAGGAAATGAATTGAAGATAATGGTTATTTCCTTCTTTGAGGTAGGAAAAAATCCTGCTGTGAAATTACATTCCTTCATCCTGGCATCAGTATGGCTGGCCATGACACATTGTTCCATCACAGCAGTTTGCATTGTACCTCTATCACTCATGCAGACTTATCAGTAAGAAATCTCTAGTGCAGAGTAGCTCTCCAGGCTCCCTGCTAGCAAGTGATTTCTTAGCAAAGGAATTCACAGGTTGAGAAAAACCCAGGTTCTGTACTGCACAGCCCCTTTCCAAAGGATAAAGTAAAACATTTTTCTGGTGTAGCAATCTCTGTTCGCAATTAGACAAACCAGGAAAATTAATAACATAACCTTTCTCCTAGAATAAAAAGCCTACACTAGGGCATTATGAAATACAATGAGACAAAAAGGTGGGATTCCTTACATGGTTATCTCAAGAGGTTTTGTATAGCCTTTGTATTATTGTATCAATTTCATATTCCTCATTCAGTTAAATATGTTGTTGTATGCATCACTGGTATTTCATATGACATTCAACATGAAAAAGATGCTATCTCTATGTAGGCATGATCCTGCAGAAATACTACTCTGAGAAATTATTTATTGGTTATCCTGACAAGCTCTTGGCACTCCCCATTAATGAAGAAAACTCTTAACCATATTGAATCCAAATGCAATGGAAGACCTTTTGAATAATAAATATTGTTGTTTCTCAGCTGAGATCTAATGGAGAAATGCTGGAAGTGAAATCCTTGTCCACTAGTCCTTCAAATTTGTTATTTAATGTAGGATTTTATATCATGAATGCCACAACAGCAAACTCCAGAGCTTGCCATGGTCCACCACAAAGCAACAGGGCTCATGTCAGCTGCTCTCTTTCTGCCTCTTCACACACCACCCCTTCAAAGAGAAGCTGTGATGCACAGCTGCCTATAGCTTTCCCATCTCAGGAAAATATGGATTAGATACTAGATGGAAGCCCAAGACTTTTAATAACAGCTATGTTTCCTGTGCATCCTTGCAGTTTGAAGCTACAGCCATCTCCTCTGTGCACCACAGCCATCATAGCTGCTCAGTACCCAGTTTAGAGCAGAGGTAACACCATCTACGAGAGTGTTCATAAGAGTTTAGAAAAAGGCTGCAACAGGTAGACCTACTTTTGTCCTCAGCCCTCTCTCACCAAAGTTCAGCATTGTTTTCCCTTTGCCCTCCCATTTACTTTTATGCCATATTTTTGTTTGGAACTTTCTACCCAATCTTCTTTCTGTGCTATATCTAGGACAACACATGCTATCTCTCAAGCCTTCCTCTTCATATGCACAAGGTTCTGCAGGGTGGTGTGAAGAACTGGAACGTTAAGGTGACAGCTGCTTTGAGAAACATTCATGTTTTATCACTTACATCTGTATTAATGGAGGAGCTCTATCTCATATTACATATCCATTCTGGAGGCAGACCTAAAACGTAAAAAATCCCTTAATAAGCCAGGGTTCTTGCGGTAGACACTGCAACCAGAGAGCAAGAGGATAGTCCTTTTCTGCAATTTGAGCACGGACATTAGCATGTACAGAATCATGCAACAAGGCAGGCTGAAAGGGATCTGAAAAACTACCTAGTTCCAAGCCCCAGCCATGGGCAGGAGCACATTCCACTAAATCAGGCTGCCCAGGGCCCCATCCAACCTGGCCTTGAACACTTCCAGGAATGGGGCATCCACAGTTTCTCTGGGCAGCCTGCACCAGTGCTTAACAACTCCCATAGTAAAGAATTTCTTCCCAATATCTAAGCTAAATCTACCTTCTTTTATTTTAAAACCATTACTACTTGTGCCAAGGCTGAATGCAGAAGTCCAGATGGGGCCTCACCAGCTCAGAGCAGAGAGACAGGATCACCTCCCTCACCGTGCTGCCAACACTTCTTTCAGTGCAGCCCAGGATACAGTTGGCTTTCTGGGCTGCCAGTGCAAGCTGCTTGTGTTTGGTTTCTCATCAGTCAACACCAGCAAGTCTTTTTCCCAGGGCTGCTCTCAATCCATTCTCCACCCAGCCTGTATTTGTGCTTTGGATTGCCCTGATTGAGGTGCAGGACCTTGTACTTGGCCTTGTTGAACTTCATGAGTTTCACAGAGGCCCACTTCTCCAGCCTCTTTCTGGATGTCAGCCCTTCTTTCTAGTGTATTGATTGCAACATTCAACTTGGTGTCATAAGAAAACTTGCTGAAGGTGCACTCAGTCCCACTATTCATACCACCAATAAAGATGTTAAAAAGCACCAGTCCCAAGACTGACCCCTGAAGAATGCCACACCTCTGTAGTCTCCACCTAGACACTGATCCATTGATCACAACTCTTTGAGTGCAACCATCCAACCAATTCCTAGTCCACCTCGTGATCTATCTGTCAAATCCATGTCTCTTCAATTTAGAGACAAGGATGTTGTGTGAGACAGTGTCAAATGCTTTGCACAAATCCAGATAGATATATTATTCATGGACTAAGAGAGGAGAAAACAGTACTCTTCTTAGAAGCCACAGGCCCATCCCCCAGCTACCACAATGCTTGAGACGTGCTTCCAGGAGTAAGAGAATAAATACGTGTAATAGACTACAGCAGATGGAACACACATTGGAGTCTTCAGTGTTTCTCCTGGAAATACTGAAGGAAGACAGAAAATGTTTTGATGATTCCCATTTTCATTATAGGATTTTGTTCCCCCAGTGCCCAAGGAGCCCTTGGACTTCATTCCCAAATGATAAAGGCAATATGAGACACTTCACAAATTCTGAAAGGAGTCAATTTAAATCTCTCTATGGATCGTGTAAGCTGAAAAAATGAATATCAAAGTTGGAAAACAGGTGTCTTCAAAACCTTGTAAAGTGTTCACATCATAAAGCATCAGCTCACTTCCGGGCACTTCAAACAGCCAACCCTCACGACAACAGTTAGTCCCCAAAATGCCTTGGGAAGTTTCCTGCATTCTCTTTCATTTCAACAAGTGATGGACTCTAGTCTGAACTGAAAAATAAACTGCACCAGAAGGAATCACAGTCCAGGATTCCTACACTTATAGGTGTTCTTTTCCTCTGAGCCCACCACATTCACTTGAGAAGCAATACATCTCCAGTGCTGCAAAGTTTGAACTTGGCTCCTCATTGAGCAAATGTCCTTAAAGTTCAGAGCTCTTCCAAGCCAGCTTATTTCCTCTGAGAGCACTTTAATGAAGTACTTATTTGTATTTTCCCTGCAATACAAATACAGTATCTGTGTCATCTGTTATTTTTTATTTCGGTAGGAGGTTTGTTTTTGCTTCCACAAGTGTTTCTTTGACCTGTAATAAAATTCTTACTGAAGTCATGGCTAATTCTGAACAACCAAGTAATTATTCCAGTAAATCCAAAGCAGGGTGCAAACAGCCACATTCCTTTGACCCTTCTGTGACTCTTTTCAGAAATGAGCATGTACTTGTTGTGGTAGAACAACACTTTTTGTGTTGTGGTCCTGCAGGGTCATAGCAGAGTGCTGCCTACATCCATGCAATTAAAAAGGAGGTTAATTAGAATTGCTAAAATGTATGTTTCCAGTAGGCAAAGCAGATAGAAAACATATTTAAATGGGATGAACAGTTTATTAAATGTAATTATAATAAATACTTTGCCACTTGTCCTGTGTCATTTCAAGATGAATTGCTGTAATTTCTCACCTCAGAAAAGTCCATTACTTAAAGAAGGGCTGTAGTATCTGTGATGCAAATCAGTATCATCTCTGTTATTTTTAACCTAAATATTTAATCTTTTTTTTTTTAATCCTTTAACCTTTTCCATCTCTCCTTTTATTTTTCTAGCAAAAGAAGAGATCAGCCTCAACCATGACTTCATATAGAGGAGGAGAGGAGAGGAGA
>NW_024962262.1:262171-352004 GCF_019238085.1 Lagopus leucura
GAGGAATTGGTTGTGTTTCATGAAGCACATGACAACATTCACTATCCTCATAATACTTCCAAGCCTGAAATATGTAGCAGTAATATCTGGTTTCACAAGAACAAGTCTCCAAGTGCTACAATTTTAATGCTTTGGTAAAATCTGTGTCTCTGTTGTAGTTGTAGTACATATTCCAAAGTCTCATTATGCCGCTATTTTCTTTTCTGGTTCATCAGAAAAGCCTGTCATAAAACAACTACTGTCTAAGCACACAATTCCCTTTCTTCTCTAAATATTGCTTGTCTGCTTTTACAGAATTGTCTAAATGCACCTCTGTCATCTGTAATAATGTAATGGACCTAAAAATTACTTAGTGTCATCGTATGTCTTCCATTTAGGTACAGAAAATGTTTTAAACCTACACTGATGCCTTTATTACACCTTTTTCTATCTGTTGCTTGTAGCATTTTTTTATATCAGCTCCCAAGGACTACAAGTGGGAAAAGAACATAAAAGCACTCTGACATCACTGTTATTTTACTGGGCTGGAAAATCTCCACAGAGTTCACATTCAATATTTCAGCATAATTTGTCATTTGTGTTTGGTGCATTAATTAAACAGTCCACAGAAATTCCACACACAGCGGATTGGGTGGAACTGGTGTCCAGGCAAGATTGCTTGGAACCCAGATAGAGAAGCAGTTCTGTTGGAATTCCATGTTCATTAATAGCTCGTGTGTTCCAGTTAATTGAGGGAGGGGGGAGGAGGAAGGGAAATCATGGCCTGACAGGAAAGAAAAGCAGGACAAATTGCCTGTATCTGTGTTATTAACACAAGCCATTTCCTTCAGGAAAGCGCCCAAGGTACCCTGCACAGCTTTGGTAGGAGTTACAGGTCAGCCAGGGTCCTGCCCAGTAAGCATTCCAGCACTTCTCTGCTCATGTAAATATAATGTTGTGATGGTTTCACATGATGGCTGACTACACCAAGCTGCAACTGCTCCAACACGGCTCCATCCTACAGGGCCCACCCTTCAGGCACTGCTCAGCACAGCCCCATGGGTGGCAGCTCCCCCAGCCCTCCTGCCCCACCACAGTTCCTCTCCACGGGCTGCAGCTCCAGCCCGGGATGCTCCTGCAGGTGTTCCCATGGGCTGTCCCTCCTTCAGCCTTCATCCACTGCAGCACAGGGGGCTCCTCCGTGGCTGCACGTGGAGATGTGCTCTGTGCAGTGTCCATGGGCTGCAGGGGAACATGGGGCGCTGCTGGGTACTGCTCACAGAGCCACCCCTGCAGCCTGCTAACAAAACCTTGCCACATAAACCCATTAAAGATATCCCTCAAATCACGCCCTCGTCCTTATCTAGAAAAACTCCCTGACAAAATGGAAATTCCTAGTTCCAATGCACTTGTCATCTATCCTCCTGACACTGTACTTCTAAGCTGTGGTCACACAATGGACTTTGACTTAAGCCAGTTTTACATATATCCCAAAAGATGCAGAACACAGGCTTAATTTGCTGTCCAGTAAGCATAAAAGATTAAGGCAGCTCAAGGAGAGTATATCTTATGGATAAACCCATATACACACTATCCTGATCATGCTTGAATCTCTTAGGATCACTTACACAAAACTTTTTTTGAATTGGAAGTTAAGGATCATTATTTCACTATTTGTATACCTGCAGAATGATGGCAAAAAGTAAAATTCCTGTGTGTTGCCAAGCAGCCTGACAGGGATGGCTTGGTCTGGTACCACAAAGCAAAGCATTCCCCTATTTCTTTCATCTCTTTGTACTTCTCTTTGGACTATCAACTGTTTGTGTCAAGAACAGTCTAATAATACATACAGATAGTGTCTAGAGTATGAGGTTATCTAGAGCCTCAAACTACCTCTAGCAGCTGTGGAGTTTCTGCTCTTTCCTTCCTCCCAAGACATTTCATGTGAGCTCCGACAGCTCTACAAGAAGTGATGTCTCAGGAGAGCTTACCTTTCACTAAGTCATCTGCATTAAAGTAAGCTCTTTTTAAACTCCTGTATAATTTTTTCAACTGACTTCCTGAATGTTGAAAGTTTGTTTGATGCAATTTTCAATTGGTGAGTTGGAAATACCTTGAAAACACAAGATTTACAACATAAGTGAGCCAAAAAAACAGTTACAGAGCAGTCACTACAGAGTCATATGACTTCACTAGTATTTATCATGCAAAGAGAATAATAATTTTTGTCAGCTACAACATCTACAAAAACCTGATTCTTTCTTTTCCACAGGAGGAATGATTTACGTACATGCGTTACAGTTTCTTAGCATAAAGACTTAATTGATGATAGATTGCTTGCAGCCCACAAGGTCAACTGTGTCCTGGGTTGCATCAAGAGAAGTGTGACCAGCAGGCTGAAGGAGGTGCTCTCCTGAGACCCCATCTGGAGTATTGTGCCCAGTTCTGGGGACTCCAACATAAGAAGGACATGGAGCTGCTGGAGCAGGTCCAGAGGAGGGCCACAAAGATGATCAGAGGGCTGGAGCACCTCTGTTATGGGTACAGGCTGAGGGACCTGGGGCTGTTCATCCTGGAGGAGAGAAGGCTCCAGGGTGACCTCATTGAGGCCTTAGAGTACCTGAAGGAGGCCTACAGGAAATCTGGGGAGGGACTTTTTATAAGGGCAGATAACAACAGAACAAAGGGAAATGGTTTTAAACTGGGAGAGAGTAGATTTAGACTACATATTAGGAAGAAATTCTTTATTGTGAGGGTGGTGAGACAGTTGTCCAGTGAGGTCGGGATGCCCCCTCCCTGGAAGCATTCGAGGCCAGACTAGATGTGAGCAATGTGTTCTAGACAGAGGTGCCCTGCTTATAGCAGGGGGTTGGAATGAGATGATCTTAAATGCCCCTTCCAACCCAAACCATTACTTGATTATATGATAGAAGAGCACAAGTCCTTGTTGGGTGATACTGTCCTGAATAGCACAAAAATACACACTGAGAGGTGGGGCTGCCTATAGACTTGCCAGGAAATATTTATTTATGAGTGATAACCTTTGTGTCAAGCAAACTGCACCAGATGAAGGCTGGTAGAAACAGAATGTCTCCAGCTTCTAAAGCTGAACATGCAGGAAAAAAGTAATTTTTTTCTGCAGTCTTTTTTTGGTGCCTAAAGAAACCCCTCTCAGTACAGCTTCACACACACATGCACACACACACACACAAGAAAACAGTTTCAAATTTAAAAAAAAAAGAAAATGAAATCTGATTTTCTTTGCAAAATCTCCTTAAAAGAAAGTAGATTAAATTGTGTGCCAGGGAAAGGCAGCCTTTGTTGTACCTAACCATTCTGCTCTAAGCACTCACTAATCTGCAGGGAAACTATTCCAGAAACACTACCTATGTAGGTTCAGACTAGTAAGGCTAATACTTTATTTCATTTTAAGAGGCGTCATCTTTAGAACCAAAATCATAAAAAATGACTGTTTGCAAGTTCAGCAGCTACCCCAAAACCATTTCTTTCTGGTTGCATTAAGGCAGCAATTAATGCAACCACGATTTTCCGTGTAAAACCTAAAAGCACCTCTGTTAAACCTCAGTTAGATTAATTCCTGGAGCCAGAAACATATCCTGAAGAGGAGACAACTCTGCAGAAGAACAATTCTCCCCACATTAGAAGAGATGACTCAGACCTGCTCAGAATTCTTTTCAATTCTCTCCTAATCTTTGTAGTACACAGGGGTGAAACTGAGAGAGGACAACAATCAATCTCACCTTTTTCTCAATTTCTCTTGCATTTTTCCCTTTCTTTTTTGTTCTCAAACACCAATTTTGTATGCAGTTTCTCTGAGCAGCAGCATCATGTCATCCAGTGTATTTTCAGGTCTTCCAGAGCAATTTTGTCTCTGATTATCTTTCCCAACACTCATCAGAAAGCTCAGACTTTTGAGATTATCTTCTTCCTTGGTTGGCAGATCTCCTATAACAGAAGCAATATCATGACCAAAAGCTATTAATCACAAGTATGTCACAGGTAGGAGTACACATCGGTCTCACCAGAGATAGTCAGAAAAGTAACATTATCAGTAAATTTCAGCTGAATTTTGGGCATGGCTCAACCATATGGAGTCAGGAGTTGGAGTTGATGGTCCCTGTGTGTCCCTAGTCCATGATTCTATGAAACACTCCGTGAAGCAATCTCATTATTAAAGTGATGCCAGAGAGATTTTGCATCATAAAATTGAGAGAGCCCCACAGGAACTTTGCAATTATGTTTTAAAAAGGGGCAGTGAATCATTATCTTCAGGGTTACGGGAGCTTTAGGTAAGGAAGTTTTCTGTAACTTATGGAAACAACACACAACCTTTGACCTAAGCACTTTTAAGAAAATAAGTTTATTGTTAGCAGATGTTATTGCAGTTAAGGGAAACAGGATACCATATGACCTGTTTTATGAGAGTCATTCAATTAAGTTCATGTCTTTGACAAAATATAATTAAAGCCTTTCGAAACATCAGTCAACTACAAAGCAGCCTTTAAATGTCTTAAATAAACAGAGGATTCCCAGATTAGCTCAGCCTTACTGTACGTACTTAGCATAGATTACCCTGGTCTTTCACTTACTGAGATCCAAGTGACAAAGAAGGATTGAGGTGCCTTCGCTGAGTGGAAAAACCGAAAGAAAAGATCTCAGGGCAGTCAGCAATGGGACGTGTTTAATCAGTGCTCTTTGAGTCCGTGTACTTGCACAATTTATCTCTCCTATGGTTAGTCATCCAAAAGCCAGTCCCTCGGGTACTGCTCAGCTAATGAAAAGAGGTGATATGTATTAGTGCCTACGTACAGGAACTGATAGCTCAGTCTTGTCCCTCCTGTTCAGCTGACTAGGACTGAAGTCCACCATGGAAAATGGAGACCTTCATTCTCCATGTTCACAAGCACACCCTCATTCACGTAGTCCTCACATTTCAGCACAGCACTCAGATCCAACCCACAGCCAGGCCTGGTCCCAAGACACCTATCCAGATCCTCAGGTCAGAGCCAGGGAATCTGCTCAGTCCTTTCAACAAACAAGAAGACAGCCTTCTTTGATAAATGAAGGCCATCTGGCCACTACAGCTATATGTTATTTAAACATATATACATATATACACACACACCTATTCTCTTGTGTATTTTTACATAACATTAAACTGATGAAATGATTATACTAAAAACATCTGTGAGAGTTTATTTTTTGTTCAGTTTCTTCCAGTGCCTCCAGAAATACCAACCACGAGGAACAGTAAATCCTCCAAAATGAAATAAGAAGCCTGATGTCAGCCAAAGTGCCCAGAGCCCCACATCAAGTCACCTTCTTGTCTGTGTTCAGCATGAAAGCCCAGAAGATGCAGACATAAACACACAGCCACATCTCAGTTCTTCTCATTCCCTAGGGACATTTCTAGTAGTACTCCAAAACTTGTCTGCCCACAGCAGTTCTTAAGTGTAAATTCACAGATAGGACTGATTTCTGTTCCAGTAATATAGAGGACTGTGGAAGCAAAAAGAAAATCTTAATTAAGATGTGTAGTTATTCCACTGTATCTCTTTTGATCGTAGGGAAAGGCCATGCAGGTGGCTTTTGGGATCCAAACACATTGCTTCCAGTTGCAATGTGCTTATCTACTTCAGGGAATTTGGGACTGAAAAAGAAGCCTATCAGCCACAAGAGAGTGTGGTCTAGCCCAGCAGAAAGAACACGTTTCGTGCGCTTCAAAACCACCTTTCTATGGCATACCACATCAAGAGGACAGTGATTTTCATACTCTAATTCTTGAGCAGTAAAGCTCCATCTGAGAGCAAAATAAAAGAAAATGCTTAAATTTTGCAAGCTTTACTCAGCAGGAAAACTAACTTTTGAAGGAAGTATGAAGATTCCCATGAAAAGAACTTCAAATACTTGATTCTTTTTGAAAGTTTCCTTAATTTCTTTCTTTAAAAAAGACTTTCAAGAAAGGAACAAAGCTCTGGGACATAGATCCAGGCAAACTTATGCATACTTTAACATTATACTGTACTTGATAGTCTCTTTGTGAATATTTATTAGTTTGCACTAACAGTATTCTTGCATTCCTCAAGATACTCCAAACCATCCAGACTGTTTCTCACTGATGTTTCAGAGATCAGCACGCATATAGATTGCCTAACATTTTGTTCTTCCTCTTAGTTCCTTATTCTTGACTATTATCTACTGAACTGTTAAGCATCTGATCAAAACTGACACTTCCATGCAAAGTTAGAAGCAAAAGTGACTTCATCCATCTTTTGCACCATCAGTTAGTTGTTGCTCTCCATAATTCAGCAATGAACCTGTGCTTCCATTGCCTTCCTTAGTGTATATGTATAAGCTTCTCTGTCTCTTATGACCCAGCTTTGCATCTTAACTCTCCTCATTTCATCCCTACACATTCCTTCTCTGTCCACAAGTAGATCTCTAGCCATATTTCACTTGCATATGTTACAAGTGGATTATTATGCCTCCCATTAAATGTTGCTCTGTGCTGACTGCCTCTGCACACGAGGGACTGCACTGTGTCAAGTGTCAGTTAACACAGGCTCTTATCTTTCCATGGGTCATCCCTTATTAGCAAACAGGAGTGAAAAGTTGAGTTCTCCACTGCTCTGTTGTTTTTTTTAAAGTAGAGTTTGACCTCTTTATGATACGGCTTAGTTATGTGATTAGGCAATAGGCAGCGCAACAGCTGAATTGGTCTGCAGGGTACCCATAACAATACAACACCCAAATTCTAAACATAATGTATTTGTTGTGTTTGAGAAACAGTTTCAAAATATCAGTGCTATTCCTTTCCTTTCCTGTTATTATGAATAGAACACCCTGGAAAGAGATTGGCAGTATTTTTCTGTTAACAGTTCTGGCTCTTCACTAGAGACTCCACATACGCAACTCTTCTAATAACCAACTATCCAGAAGTTCAAACACTGTAGTTGAATAGCTGCTAACTTGAAGAAGAGTTTGTTCAAATCTAAAAGTTCGTTTCCCATCTCCAAGCTCTGTTTCCACAGCTTTGGATTCCCTCTTCTAAATAACATTCATCAGGAAGATGGTTTCCATAGGGATGAATCACAAAATTGCAGAGGTTGGAAGAAACCCCTGTAGACCATCTAGTCCAATCCTTTGCTAAAGAGTTGCAGTAGGAAACTAAAGGTAAAGTAAAGGACATGCAGTAGGTTACACAGGAAAGAAATCAGATGGGTCTTGAATATCTTCAGAGAAAGAGACTCCACAACCTCTCTGGACAGCCTGTTCCAGTGCTCTTTCATCCTCACTGTAAAAAAGTTCTTGAGTTAGTATGGAACTTCCAGCATACCAGTTTCTGCCAAATCCCCTTTGTTCTATTGCTGCACACCACTGAAAAAAGTCTGACCACATCCAATTGTATCCTACGGTTAAGATACTTATAAACAGTGGTAAGATCGCCTCTCAGCCGTCTTCTCCCCACTCTGAACAGCCCCAGGTCTCTCAGCCTTTCCTCAGATGGGAGGTGCTCCAGACTCCTCCTCATCTTTGCGGCCCTCTGCTGGACTTCTCTGACTTGTGGAATCAAACTCTATGGCCACAAAGTAGTTATAAAGCAGGTATGTTTTTTATTTGGCACCGGGTGCAGGAGGGGTAACCCCTTCCTAGCCTGCACACCGAAAGCAGGTGAACATCTTTATTTATAAAAGGAATACATGCATATTCATGGTATTTATAAGACAAGGAGTGGTTATTAAAATTACTTGCAGAAATCCAAAACAATATTCCATGCCTATTCTACAACCGAAACTCCACCCCTAACTAATGCTTCTATGCATGCTCAGTGCCTCCTGGTGGTTGCTCTGGTGGTCATGGCAATGAAGGCCATATGTCATCCTCGCATTGTACTTATGACCTTGGTGTAGGTTGAGGAAGTATTCCAGCTTCAACTCGTTCAGTGTCTAGGATGGTTTCTAGGATGTGTCTCCTTGGACCAATCAGCAGGATCCTTGTGTTATGGTTGAGGTACTCCATGTCTTTCCCATTGTTCGGGCTCAACTACTTTTATAATTATAACAATATAACAAATTAGTTCTTTATTCACCTCCTAGAAGATTTCTGTCTTTCTTCAACTGAGGAGCCCAGAACTGGGTACAGTGCTCCAGATGTGGCCTCACCACAGCAGAGTAGATGGGAAAGATCACCTCCCTCAACCTGCTTGTCATGGTTTGCTTTTTGTTGGCCACAAGGACATACTGCTTGCTCATGGCCAACTTGTTATTCACCATGACCCTCAGGTCCTTCTCTGCAGAGCTCCTTTCCAGCAGGTCATCCCCTAACCTGTACTGATGCATGCAGTTATTCCACCCCACATGCAAGACACTACACTTGTTTTCTTTGAATCTCATCAGGTTTCTCCCTGCCCAACTCTCCAGCCTTTCCAGGTCTTGTTGAATGGTAGCTCAGCATTCTGGTGTGTCAGCCACTTCTCCCAGCTTTGTATCATCAGCAAACTTGGTGAGGGTGGACTCTATCCTTTAATCCAGATCATTGATGAAGGTGTTGTACAAGACCCTCTGTTTGATTACTTGCTGTATTGGCCATTCATGGCTGCTAGGGAGAAACACCATCATCTTCTGACCATTGCAAGAGATAAAGCTAGGAGTAGGTCTTCAAACACAGGGGTTTGTATCATAGCATGGCAGTAGAATGGATGTTGCCCAGAAGCGCGACAGTTCATTACATTTATCACAGAAGAAACATCTCCCGTTTCAAAGGACTGAGGAAAGAATGAGCCCCACAAATGGCTGTCCATGGGGACTATGAATCAGTGGGAGAATCAGATGCTGAAATCTTTAAACAAAATAAAACTCCGAATTAATTAATTTCTTTAATCAAAGAATGAAAGGAATCAAAATTTTCTGCCAACCATGCTGTCAAACTGACAAAGTGAATCAGCAAGTGTAATAATTGGTCTGTAATGTGATTATATTTGGGGATTCAGATTGGGGTTTAGACATGCTGTTAAAGACTAAACTGAAAGTACAGATTTAACACAAAGTTGTCAGACATGCCGTTATAAAAGGGTCCTGCTGACTGTCATTAAACAAGTGGGAACTCAGCACACAAAAAATCATTGGCTGCTGTGTCACCACAATAGGGCTCCATTAGTAAACATCCTTAATAAGATAGATCAGTTCCCAGAACTCTTGTATAGCACTCCTCCCACAGAACAGGGTGGAAATCAGAACCACAAACCCATCTCTAAAAAAGACTCTGTCCCCAAAGCTATTGGGAAAGGAAAAAGCAGGGAACTCCAAGGATTCCAAGGACTCCAAGGACAGGCCAATCTACTTAAATAAGAGGATTTCATATACAGATTCTAAGCAGAATATAATTCATTAAACTCTTTCTCATTCACACATTCAATTATTAGCAAAATACTCTTAACAGAACCATCTTTCATATGGAGGACTTTAAACTAGAGTTTTTCAATTAAAATAAATTAATTGCTGGATTTGTAGGGTTGCAAGCAACACTTGTCACAAAGTAATCACACTGAGCTTGGCCCTTTCAATGTAAAACAAATTCCTGGGTTATTTCTTCACTTTCTGTGAAAGATCTGAACAAAGCTACAGGCAGAGATAGGACATTCTGCATCTGTATCACTGCAAACCCTCATGGATGCTGGCCTTTTGACCCACACTCGTGGCTAGCTGTTGCGTGACTCGTTGCCACTTTCTGCTGTGAGTTATTCCCTTTTTCCAGGCAGCATCAGTTTCTGCTACTGAAAAAAAGAAAAAGGAAAGAAAAATGATGCTACTTCCATATTCTCTTGGTCATCTCCTGTGAAATCACAGCAGTTAGAGCCTTTCTGGGTCTCTCCTAATCAATTTTTGTTTAGACTTACACAAGTAAGAAGCTTGCAATATAGACACAAGAGAGCAATGATTGTGGATTAAATGGGAATCTCTCCAGAGTCCATGACAGAAATATCCCTCTCCTCTACCCACACTCCTGTGATCAAACAATTCACTTCTCAAGCAAAAGAGGAGTGTGAATTCCCTAGGCACCACAAGCACTGAGAAACAAGAGACTCTGAGCGTGAATCATAGAATCATAGACTCATAGAACCATTCAGGTTGGAAAAGACAAAGATCATCAAGTCCAACCATGACCTAACCATACTACCTTACTAACAACCCTCCGCAAAATTAATTCAGTGCATTCCAAGCAACTGAGGGAAGATACAGCTACCATCAGTGTTACTGACTAGATTATTTCAGGCAGTGTATTTGCAATATTAAAGCTTTGTTCATCTTTCTGCATCTTATCACAGAATCACAGAATGGCCTGGGTTGAAAAGGACCTCAATGATCATCGAGTTTCAGCCCCCTGCTGTGTGCAGGGTCGCCAACCACCAGACCAGGCTGCCCAGAGCCACATCCAGCCTGGCACTGAATGCCTGCAGGGATGGGGCATCCACAGCCTCCTTGGGTAACCTGTTCCACTTCATCACCATTCTCTGTGTGAAAAACTTCCTCCTACTATCTAACCTAACCTCCCCTTAGTTTAAAACCATTCCCCCTTTTCCTATCAATATCCACCCTCTGGTGTCTTGTATCTTGTGTCCAACCAATCCAAATATTTTCAGAGAAGAATTTCTCTTCTTCAGAGAGTCCTTGAATGCGAACATTCCGCAGTGATTTTGTTCCATCTCTGCCTCTCCCCACACAGAGCCCTTACAGACTGAGCTCACAGGTGCCTGTGGGAGAGTGAAGGAAGTGAGAAAGGCAATGCAACCTCTGGTGTCTGGTCTGTAACACAGACAAAGTCATGATTCTGCTATCAGTGACCTCAAAAAACAGCCCCTACTTTCTAGTTTAGAAAAAAAAACTTACATTGTCACATTTCTGATACCTTAAAAATAACTATTAATGATTGATCAGAGCAATTCACAGAAACCAGACATGGAATCAGACCCAGCTGGAAGATGGTGGAAGAAGCAAGCATCCTCACAGCACAGCTTACCAGAAGAGCCGGGGACCATCACATGGCCCTTCTGTGGATCAGGAAGAAGAAAATGGTGGAATCCTCACAACCCACTTGCCTGTCTTCTCTTCCTATCATTAAAAAACTATGCAGGCTTACTAGCACTGCTATTATACTAGACAGAGGCTCGCTGACCTTTATAAAGTTAATTATTTAATACACTAGAATCATATTACTGTTCTCATCTACCTATATTCCTGTTTGATTTGTATAAGAGCATCCTAAGGAAGACAACTGAACAGCTTAACAGCAAGACCAAACTTGTCATTAGCAGAGAAGAAGACAGCAAAATTATCCTGGGTGGCAGTTCTCACAAAGATTTGATTTGGGATCTTTGCACAGAAGCTAAAAATAAAGACGACGCAAATCGTCTGAAACACAGCATTCACGGGCAAGGAGCACTTCACAGAGGCAGCTGGCCACTTGAAAGAGGGTGGAACTTGGGGTTGGGATTAGGGATGCGGGTGGAGCAGGGCATCCTCTGTGACATCTGTTCCAGTTCTGATACCAGCCACAATATTTTTGCTCTGTGGAGAAAATAAATGCAAAAGCTTCCTACACAATTCTACACATTGGACAAATCTCTTGAGAAGCACATGATGTTTATAAAAAATAATAATTAACATTAAAAACATGAACATTAAATATGAATACAATCTTAAAATATAATAGTTAAAAAGTCCGCCTACTCCTTGCCTTTGGAAGCGTTTTCAAGGTTTCTGAAATTTCAGGTCTATGTTTTAATTACAGATAAAAATTTTCCAGCCATTCTCAAGAGTGGACAGCAGCACATTCATGTATAGATTCAACCATCTGGAAATCACTGCAAGGACTCACAGCGCCTCAAAGCAGTCTGCCAAAACTTCTGCTTCCAATGGTCATCTCACTACCTGCAGATAGCAAAGGGCAAGGAACAGGTGACTTCCCCCAGGACAAGCATGAGACAAATCAGGACTTGGCCCAAGCCTTCCAAATCTGCTTACACAGGAGGCTCCCTGCTCCCAAGGCAGGGGGCTAGAAATACAAAGTATGGTAATTCCAGAATAATTTCCAACACATTATAGCAAAGAGAGAAAGCTATTGAGAATGTCAGCCATGAAGTTTAATCCATGAAGTTATTTCAATTAAGCTGAGACATTTAATTCAATATATTTATTTTCAGTAAGTTTTCTCTGCTGATAGACTAAGGTTTGGTGTTCCGATCATTTCTGATTTGAGAGAAGAAAATGTGAGCAAGAGAAACATGAGTTCTTTACAGACAGAGTGCTGGAACAGGCTGCCCAGAGAGGTTGTGGATGCCCTGTCCCTGGAGGTGTTCAAGGCCAGGTTGGATGGGGCTCTGGGCAGCCTGGTGGAGCATTAGATATGGAGGTTGGCAGCCCTGCATGTGGCAGGAGGGTTAGAGATTCATGATCCCTTCCAACCCAGGTCATTTTATGATTCTGTGATAAGGCTTCTGACTGTAAAATCACTATTCAATATAAACATCATGCAACATTGGAGCAACTCCTTGCATCTGTGTGGAACAAAAATAAATATTGCCACATTGTGCCTCCATAGAATATTTCTCTAAGCTAAAGGAGTCTAGTTTGTCAAATCTAGACTGTTTCTACACAGGTCATCTGCACTGGTGTGAGATGAATCACCCCTGCAACGCTCCATCAACTTCACTGCATAGGACAGCGCTGACTTAATCCCCTTAGACGTGCAGCCTGCAGATGGACACAGAAGAGTGTTTTAATAGGGAGCCCACCTGCAGCACGTAAAAAAAAGATTTCTTCCCATTTCAAGACTGTTGACAAACAGAAACAGAGGAAAACAGAAGTACTGCTTTGCAGCAAAGGGGCACACGTGGATGTAGCATGAATTTCTAGTTCCTGCAGTAGAGCATGCTGCTTAATTTTGCAGATGATTCAAAGGATTGTAAAAGAAAAATCTTTTTAAGAGCAGGAGCAGAATTCAAAATGGTTTTAGCATAACAGAAATGAAATCCAGGAAAAGGAATGAAAATCAAAGATATATGAAATAACCTACATTTGGGCTTGATTCAGGCTGAGAGAGCTGGGGCTGTTCAGCCTGGAGAAGGATTTGGGGAGACCTGAACGTGGCCCTTCAGCATCTAAAGTGAGGACAGGCTCTTTAGCAGGGTGTGTTGTGATAGGACAAGGGAAAATGGTTTCAAACTAAAAGTGAGGTAACTTAGATTGAACATAAGCAAGAAGTTCTTTACAATAAGAATGATAAGGCAGAGGAAGAGGTTGCCCAGAGAGGTGGTGGGTGCCCACCCCTGGAGACACTGAAGGTCAGGCTGGATGGGGCTCTAAGCAACCTATGGAGCTGTAGATGTTCCCCTTCACTGCAGGGTGGTTGGGCTAGATGACCTTTAAGGATCCCTTCCAACTCAAAAGACTCAGTGATTAAAGATCTTGCTTCCAAAGGCATGTATCATTTTATGTGTTTACACATCATCTTGTGCAGCTTGAATCATAAATAGAAAACATGCTTGAATGATAAAAATACAGATACAGGAGACAGAAAATACTAAAGAAATTTCAGTCACAGAGAATCATTTAGGAACACATCAAATCACTTCTTATTTCATTCTTCAGATTACAAGAGACTTGTGATCTCCTGCCATGAGAACCACTGTTTATTTTACCATAACATTTTCCAGTCAGAACTCAGACAAAGTTTAAAACAAGTTGGTAGAAGAATTCAGTAGATAAAATCCCAGTAAGTCACATTTCATTATGAATCTGGGACTAATTCATTCTGAAGAAAAGGAATAAATAAATAACTCAGTCGAAACAGACCTTGCATGTTGCTATATTAACTTTCTTTAAAAGCAATAAAAATCCACATTGTATTCCTTCAGGAATTTTAATATGTACAAAGCAACAATACTGTACTGATTGCAGCACCTCACTTATCTTATTCCGATGGAGAACCCAAGAGGAAAAAAGAAAAGCAAGTGGAACATGGACATGCATGAGAACCACCTATCTGAAAGAATACCAGTGATTAGTAGAAAGCCTTGCTCTCCCTGTTAACTGAATTTAAGTGTGTCTTCAGCAGATGACTTCAGGCAATCACCTTGCTATCAACCTCTGTGGTTATGCAGAAAGATAAGGATACCTCTGTGGCTTTTGAGCTCCATCTTGTAGCCAGTGTCATGGTGCTCTGAAAGTTGCATCAGGGGAGGTTCAGGTTGGGTATTAAGAAGTAGATTTCTTCTCAGAAAGAGTGGCGACGTCCTGGAACAGGCTGCCAGGGAGGTGATGGAGTCATCGAGGTTTTCAAGACTCATGTGGATACGGCACTGAGGGACATGGTTAGAGGGCATGGTGGGGATGGGTAGATTGTTGGAGTAGATAATGTTAGTGGTCTTTTCCAACATTGCTGATTTTATGAACTTCTGACAGAATAAGACATATTTTCCTGCCTTTGTAGCTTGGAAATATGTATGGGCAACATCTCAAGTCCTTTCCAGTCTAAGGATTAGAAGTATTGCTGACACCCAAATAATAAAAATATGCACAGATGATGTTTCAGAGCTACGTATCCTATGTGAACCTTCTCTTGATGGAGATTTTCAGCAGAATTTAAATTATTTTTAAAAATTGCATCTCTAGCACTGCATTTGATAAATGACTTTAATACAGCCTTAAGAGATGATCACTTCTGCCATTTCATGGCTGTCCTGCAAAGGAAGAGACGAGAACAGAGGCAATGTGCACTTTCTGAGAAAATAATCTTTAAGTTATATTTTATACCACAAAAGAGTGCATTTTACCTATTTTTCCTTCAGCTTTACCACATCGTAAGCAACAACTCCCAGTTACTATTTCATATCCTATTTGTACTGTAATCTCACCAGTAGCCTGAAGAAGATCAAAATTGACTGGAGAATAGTAGAAATGGTTCTTTCATCCATGGCTTGCCAGTTAAAACAAAAGAAATTAGACATCCAATCGCCAAAATGATCATGACAGCTTATTTTTAAGTTATTTCTCTTGTAGTAACAGATGTTCACAAAGATCCTACAAAAATTTGCAGCACAGTAATAGCTTTCTACCTCTAACAGATTTACTAGTCAAAATGGGGAAGAAATGCTATGTGCTTATGTCAAAAGTAAGAAAAGAAAACCTCCTAGTTCTTCAGAATAGTTGCAAAAGACTACTAAGGAAGCAGATATGAACACTTACTCCACTCTGAAATATTTAGTTTTCCACTTCTGAACCCGACCAGTTCACCACAGGTAATAGAGTTGTACAGACAAGTGGTTCAACAGGAAAAGAGCAGAAGCAGGTTGGCACACCAGCACAATGCCTCAGCCGCTGTTACGCTAAAGGCTTCCCATCTGCCATTCCAGAGCCTTTCCATGCAACGCTCAGTCTTCACTCAATTCTCAAAATTTGCAACTTTGCACTCCCTCCACTGGGAGGACACCACAGCAATGTCTTCCTCCTTGACCTCTGTCCCTGCACTGTTCTCCTAGCTCTGCTCCTGCAAAGCCTCAGATTACTTTGTCAGCTTTCCCATGGACTGTGACTGCCAGTGATTCAAGAATCTTCCTTCTTCTACTCACTTTTTCCCACCCTCCCATTTCATAACTTTTACGCAAAAAAAAAAAAACAAAAACATGAGACTTAGTGAAAAATATGCTAAATAACAGTCCATTAAATATTCCAATTACATAAGCAAAAACAATCAAGATGGAGTTTGAGCCAGTCCCAGTGAAAACTATGAATTTATTATCTGGGAAGTATTACTACAGATCATCTGCCACTCTGGCAAGGGTGCTAGTGGAGAAGAGTAATTTGGGGAGGCCCCTGTGGTGATTTTCTTTCTTGGCTGTCCATCAGAGAATATGTGTCCCTGTCAACGGTTTATGGGCTGGTCCGGCCCAGTTCCGTGACCAGCAGGGCGGAGGGATCTGCGGATCCGCGCCTCTGGGAAAGGGGAAGCAGGGGACCCCAAAATACTTGAAAACAACAGCACTGATCTGAGGTGGAAGAAATGATTTTACTAAATATAGTATTAGTAAAATACAATGAGAGAGAGAGAGAGAGAGAGAGTCTGTTTGAATTGTATAGACCTCACCACAATGCTGGGGTGAGAAGTGCAGTCCAGTTGAGTGATTGAAGTACAGATGGCAAAGTGCAGATGGCGAAGCGCAGGCGGCGAAGCACAGGTAGCAAAGTGCAGACAGCGAAGAGCAGGCGAAGAAGAAGGATCAGGTGACCTTGCTTGGAGTTATATCCCCTTGCTGACCGCAAAGTCTCCTGGGGAAATGTAGTTCTTCTCCGACGGACGAACATTCGGCAGATATCAAACCCCACCCCCAATGCATTACATGATGTTATGGTGTGGAATACTGATGACCAAAAAAAATCATAAAACCATGACAGTCCCTTAAGCTTCTTTCCCTTCCCTCCCCTCTACTTCCTTTTGAGTTTTAATTGTCATCAGTACTAATCATAATCACTAAAGCTGTCATTTGCCGTCAGCTACGGATTATCTCATCATCCTTTGTGCAACAAGTAAGATTGAAAATACTACTGCATATTGAAAGAAAGTACAGAAAATTGCATTTTTGTGCATAGGATCAACAAGGGTTTATCACGTCATAACTGAACATTACTGCAATGGTGTCAACTAAAAGAAAACAAAGACTCAAAGGCAGTGCAACAATGTGTTTTAATCAACATGTTCATAAAATTTACACCATTTTCTACAAAAAGACACTGCAGTAATTAAGCACTAGTTCTGTGCTACAAGATAAAAAATTGTTTCAAATTACTATAAAACTCAAAAGAAAATGCTATATTTTTAAGAATTCCAATAGTCACATGGATCTTTTAGTTTTGGCTCAGCTAAAACATTAAAAACCAAAATCACTGTAAACTTCTGGTTTTGTCAGGCTTGCAGGTTCATGTTTCATACAGTATCTAAACCAGAAAGAAATAATCAAGTAACTAACACTCCTGGGTTTAAAACATAATAGGAATATATAATATACTGGTTTTAATATACTGGTATTACATTTCATAAATGAAATATCCTTTTATATAATTTATGGCTTATAGAGTCCTTAGCTGCAAAGATGTACTTATTCTTTCTTTTTGGTGAAGTCATATGGCTTCCACCACTGTGCAAACTGCAACACTTTCTTCCTCTGTTCCTCAAAGTTCTGCCTGACTCCTTTTCTCCATAGCCGTGGTTCCAAGTCCAGCATGCCACCAATGATTTCCTTTGCAAGTAGAACAAAGACAGATAATGATAAATGCTAAAATATAATACCACTTACTGCTATTTTAGCATAAAATGTAAAAACACTAATTTTCCAATTATGAGATTATTTGTGCTAGCTATAAAAACTGAAAATTCTGAAAAACACATCAATTCAAGGACTATAACTGTAGTTGCGAGACAGTTGCCTTACTAGAATTGTTGTAAGTACAAAATATCCTAACATTAAGATTGTTGATGCATTTCTATATTTGTGTCAAAAAATGGGAAGCTGAGAACAAAGAAAATTATTTACTTTGCTCTCAACTTTTTCAAGTTCTATTACTTCCTAATCCCTCTTCAAACTTTTGTAATACTGGCTCTTTCAAGAGCTGATCACTGAAACACAGTAAGGAAAAGACAACTTTATTGCAGCATTTCTATATGTACTCTCTATGCCATAATGGAGCGATTTAACCACATATGTGTTACACTAGGAGTTGTCTGTGAGCCCGTGTGTGTATGACCTCTACTTTGTACAAGTGGCAGTCAGAGCGCCTGTATGAAGATCTCACCATCCCGAAAACCCTATTTTTAATATCATAGTAGCAGTTATTTTCCATCTATCAGACTGCATGTCAAATATCTACAGTTCCTATCGATTCAAAAGAAAAATCGATCTATAATTCCAAGTATCACACAGTAAAGCAATCCTTCATTCACGAGCTAAGTTATACTGACTTACCATGAAAAGGCAAGTCATGAACTGTGATAAGGTACATCGAAGTGACTGTTGTAGCAGCAACTGGTTTAATTACTCAAAATTTACACAACGGAGTACAACTGGTAAACTGATTTTGCATACAGTACCTTTCCGAAGTAGTGAGGGAACTTGTGCTGATCTTCAATGATATGAGCAAACCCTCCTTGAAGGCCAAAGTCCACTGAAAAGTACGGTAATCCTTTAGGAACCTATATACAAAAAATGCATTTTTAGATGGTTAATAGACTGCAAGCATTTAATAACCTCCCCACAGCTTCTTGAAGAAAGTGGTTTTACAGTTAGTAGTATTACATCTTATTTTAAATCACTTCCGAAACCACTTTGTGCAGTATAAAATACATATATATAAAGTATAAAATATATATAAAGTATAAAATACATATATAAAGTACAGTAAGACCAACAGGTAAAGGGAAAAAAGTCAACTAGGCACCATAAACAGAAAGAAAAAAAAAAGGACTGCCAGGTGGCAGAACCTGGAGGGCACCACTATACATCAGGTAAGAGACTGGGAAGGATAGAGACAAGGAAAGAGCTGGACTGCAGCATGCACACCGAGTAAATGGCTGTCTGAGTCCACAGCTTTGAATTATATGGGATGAGTACAAATTTTAAGCACATTTATTAAAAATAAGGTGACGCGTTGTACAAGGAAGTGGTTACTCAGAGGAAACACTGATAATCACTGATCCTCACACAGAGTGATACACTGATAACTGCCAAAGCGGATAATTTCATAATTTGCTTATTATTTGTTTCTGGATAACAAGGTTTAAAAAGCCTCAAACTCATACATATATTCTCTGCTACGGTTCAAATAACTGAAAATTTTCACAAGGTGCTCCTTATATTACTTGTGGATGGATTTTCTCCACAGCAGCCCACACAGAGCGATTTTTGGACTGGTAACTAGGCCAGTGTTGATAATACACCAGTGCTTATTTACTGCTGAAGAGTTCTTGCTGCACTGTCAGTGTCAGCTGTCCCAGCTGTGCCCCCTCCCAGCCCACTGCTTACCCCTGAGTTTGTTTACTGGAGGGTGCAGAGTAAAAAAAAAAAAGGCTCTGATACTGTGCAAGAGCATTGGCTGCTTAGGCTTGTGTGCTAGGGCTCTGCCTCTAGAAAACTGGTCCCAATTTCTGCACAGTCAGTCCAATAAACATCACACTCATGTCTGCTTCTCATTCCACACACCACCATTTCATACTGCAACTCTATTTTCCTCAGGTCAGTGTCTAAACTGTTCTCTCAAATTTTCTCAAAGGCATTTCTTTTCTTTTTTTTCCTAAAATAATGTTAAAGTTATACAACTGTGAAACACTTCACACGCAGATGCTTTTTATTAATTTTATTAATTTAAAGAAGTGCCCTGAATTAATTTGAAAAGTGATCTGCTTTGGGTACATAACACAACCACAAAAACATATGTTTAATTAAAAAAAAAAGTCCTGATGCTCTATCAAAGACAAGAAAATTATACTTTGTTTTCTTGAGACGTGTTGACTTTCCCTGTTAAGAAAGGCTAAGAAGCAGAAGAAATCCAAAGCATACCTATGGATCGATTTTTGAACTTAACAGTTTCAGGATTATTCATTTAAGATGCATACGCAAAAATGTTTCAGCTCCTTTGTTATAAAGATCCATAATACTATTTGCATCTTCACTCCATAAATTTAGCAACAACAAAGGCTGTTCCAGGTCAGTGCAAAAGATACACCATATTCTTTCTCAGACAGCAATTTTTAGATCTTTGATCTATCTTAATTCTTAAAGTTAATCAAGAAAATTATGCTGGTGCATGTACTCAAAATGCCAGCTTTGTTCTCAAGCAATGTTTGCAGCTCAGTCCATCTGTTGTTGAAATAAATGGGAATCTTTCCTAACGTCAATTAGGAGTTCAGTCAGACTCCAGTGCTCATCATGTCTATGCCATCTCCTGACCCACTAATTCAATTGCGCTCCCCTTCTTCTCTCTTTGAAACAGTTAATAACTGAAACAGATGAAAGCAATTTGCTGAAAATTTCAGTGTTCAATACATTTCATTACTTACAGATTTCCGAACATCTTTTGAAGAAAGATCAATTATCTTCTTGTTCATGGACCACTCTTCATCAGACTCCATTATAGCTTTCTGTAAAATCATTTTTCTAAATGAGAAAATTTAGCACAGCAGTTGTACAGCACAGAACTCACTTTCCAATGGAGTAAAGCACACTTTGCACTGCAAGTACTGGTCATTTCTTAACAGAGTAATTTTATTTTTGGCAATCTTTCTGATTTAGAGAACATACTTTATAGAGGAATCATTTAATATCTTGAAACTCACTTAATTCTATTCCTTTTTTTCCCTTGAAATCTACCTTCTGCCTGACAAGTTATCTCTAATAAAAAACTTCCAAATTATTAGAAACGAAAAGGTCTCATTTTCTTTTTACTAAGCTCATAATAAACCTGTTCTGATTTCATTATGCCATATTAGCCTTTTTTATTTTTTTATCTTCTTTTCCTTTTGTCTATTTTTAAGCTCCAAAACGAAAATCCAAAAATCCAAATTAGAAGCCTGAATGCACTCAAAAACCTCTAAAACTGACTCTGCATCTTTCATAATATGGAAGTGTGGATAATATAGGTACCTTTCTCATTTTCATTTAATTTTCATTTACTGTGTATTTTAGTGGTGGAAACTCTCAGAAAAAGTTTAACACAAATGACATTGCATTGAAGCTTGTACTTCAACTTTGTTAGTTTTCAAAGAAGATGCTTAATGCACTTAAAACATAGCCAATGAGATGAATCATGTGGAGAGTTACAAATGTGTTGTAAAAGTTACTGCGTTGCTATTCATCACACTGACTTCCACTTCATTAAAACAATTACATTATTTATTTCCAGAGAACATTTTCAAAGAACAAATAAAATAATATACTCATAAATACTGAAGAATGTGTGCACTCAGTCAAATTTACCCTTATAAAAGCTTCCTTCTCAGATACTAAACCAACACATTTGTTTAAAGATCAAGAATCATTTCTTCATCAGAAAAACAAAAAAATTACCTTTTCAAAACTAGCACTTCAATATAAAAAAAACTTTTCCAGAAATAATTTATGATAAACGCATTCAAATGACCTACAGAAAATGCTTTTTTCATATACCTTAAAGTAGATTGGAGCCATATCTCCTACTTCTTTTGGAAGAGGAATGCATTCGTATACCATATGATATCGTTTCTTCATACTCATATTTGTTTCTATAAAGACACAGTCCAAGCCTCTAGCTTCAAACATTTTCACCAGTGCCGTTCTAAACATCTGTTAAAAGAAAAAGAATGTATAATTTGAATTAGCTTTTCAAAGCTTCCAGATAAGATATTTTACATTATTTCAATAATAGAGATACAATTCCTTAGAAAATCATAATAAAATGGAACAGCGGTGATCACACTAGGAAAATTCTACTTCATTCAACAATCTAATACAAACTGTATTTCTGACAGTGCAAACATGCAAAGTCTAGGAATCTATTGTGAAATATGCATTATACTTAACAGTATAAACTCAGTTCCACTTAATATCACATTTATTATTGTTGTTACTATCATTATTATTATTTACAATTGGAAGCATATCTAGGTTGAATTTCCTAACTATGATGTACCATAAGAATTAGGCAACCCAGGAGGCTCTAGAACGTATCACGGATAAATTCCTGAGCCAAGTAGTAGACATCCACACCAGGGAGGAAGCAATGTTGGATCTATTCCTCACCAGCACAAGTGAACTGATTGGTGACATCAGGATTAGAGACTGCCTGGGTTGTAGTAATCATGCAGTGGTGGAGTCTGCAATCCTGAGGGATATCAGTCAAAGAAAAATCAGGATGCTGAATTTCAAGAAAGCTGAATTCCATCTCTTCAGAGAATTAAGTCAACAAAACCCCCTGGGAATCTGTCCTTGGGGACAAGGGAGAAGAGCAGAGCTGGCAGATCTTTAAGGAAGTTTTCCATAGTGCATAAGAGCTCACAATCCCCAAGTGTAGAAAGTCAGGAAAGGAAGGCAAGAAACCAGCACAGCTGATCAAACTGAAGAACAAAAAAATGCATAGGCTGTGGAAGCAGGAACAGGTAGCTGGAAGTAGTATAGGGAAGCTGCTTGGATGTTTACTGAAGGGGTAAAGAAAGCCAAGGCCCAAATGGAACTGGTCTTGGAAAGAAGCAGAAAGAAGAGTAAAAAAAGCTTCCAGAGGCATATCAGTGAGAAAAGGAATGTCCAAAGAAGGCGTACCCCCACTACAGAGCAACACAGACAGGCTGGTAACAATGGACAAGGAGAAGTATGAAGTACTCAACAACTTTTGTGCCTCAGTCTTCACTGGCAACAGCTCTTCAAGCAGATGGGTTGGGAGGAGAGAACTGGGGGAGCAACATCCCTCCCACTGTAAGCAAAGATCAGGTTTAAAACCACTTGAGAAAACTGAACACCCATAAGTCTATGGGTCCCACTGCCATGCATCCCAGAGTCCTAAGGAAGAGCTGATATCTGAAAAATCACGGCAGTCAGGTGACAGTTCCTGGTGACTAGAAAAAAGGCAACGTCAAACCCATTCTTAAGAAACTTAGAAAGGACCACCCAGGGAACTTTGGACCTGTTAGCCTCACCACTGGTCACAGAACAGATCCTCCTGGAAATTATGTTAAGAAGGAAGTGAGAGAGGTGGTATGAGACAACCAGCATTGCTTCACCAAGAGCAAGTCCTGCCTGACCGCCTAGTGGCCTTCTATGATGATGTAACTGTATCATTAGACAAGGGAAGAGCTATCTATTTGGAATTCAGTAAGGCTTTTGACATGGCTCCCTGTAACATTCTTCTCTCCAAACTTGAAAGACAGGGATTTCATGGGTGGACTGTTCAATGGTTGATAAACTGGTTGCAAGATCATACCCAGAGGGCAGTGACCAATACATCAGTGTCTGTATGGGGACCAGTGACATGTGGTGACCCTCATGGGTCTGTACTGGTACCTGTACTCTTTAATATTTTCATCAAGGAGGCATGATTCATGCTCAAATACACAGTATGTTGATACATGTCACAACTCAGGCAACAGAACATGCAAATATTTATGTATTTTTGTATAAAAAAATTAGATGCATATTTACTTTGTCAAGTGAAGTAGATAACTTCTAAAACATGCATCATGTTGAATTTAAGCACCTGAAGATACAATATAAAAGAACCTTTCCAACATATCTCAGGAAAAAAAAAATAATAAATAGAGCTAAAATGTGCAATATAGTGTAATAAAGATGTTTTTTTTTCTGTCAACAATACCAAATAGGGCTTTGGCATCATTAAGTTAGTTTGGTCACCAAGTAAGCGTGTGCTTATATTCCTATGGAAGCTTTCCAGACTCCTCCTACTGAATTACACAAAAGCTGCAAAATAACGTGACCATCACAGATCACAGAATCACAGAATCACAGAATCACCCGGGTTGGAAGGGACCCCAAGGATCATGTAGTTCCAACCCCCCTGCCTGGCAGGGCCACCAAACATACACATTCAGATCAGGTTGCCCAGGACCCCGTCCAACCTGGCCTTAAACACGTCCAAGGACGGGGCATCCACAACCTCCCTGGGCAGCCCGTTCCAGGGCCTAACCACTCTCCTAGTAAAGAACTTCCCCCTAACATCCAACCTAAATCTTCCCTCCTTCAACTTGGATCCATTTCCCCTAGTCCTGCTATTGTCAGCCCTTTTGAAGAGTTTACTCCCCTCCTGGGTGTAGTTTACTCCCCTCCTGGGTGTATCCATCACCTCCTAAGTACTTTGCCACAAAGAAATATTTAAACTCACAATTAACATATTCACAGAATTGATGAGTTTACCAACAAGCTGCATTTTCTAGCAAGAAAAATTCCAGGACTGAATTCAGAAACTGCATTTACTTATCTTGTCTTTATCCAATTTTCCTTCCCCTATACATTTAGAAAAGTGATCATTCATTTTGAATCATTTATTCTATGACCCTATTTTGCTAAAAGACAATAGGTTAAAGTAGAGGATACAGGATACACATATAGACCACTTCACCCTCATCCTTTGTTTTTCCTTCTGATCATACTCATTATGCTTGTTCCCTTCTTACAACAACTTTCTGAAGCATTTCTGTTCATATATGAAAGTTCTCCTATTTGTTCTTCCTAGGGAGGAGAGTAATTTGCAAAGCAACACTGTACAAAAATTACATCAGCCACAAATATCAATGCTGAGAGTACCTGTGGAAAGTCAGAGAACCCATATGCTACACTTGAGACAAGACCAAAGTTATTTAAACCATTTCAAACTCATGGATTAACCTGATTTTACACCTAGAAACTGTGGAATTTAACTGTGTCGTTAATGTTTTATCTTCTTTGAAATAGTCTCCAATATTTTGATGCAAATTGTTTTACCATTGTAACAATACCAATGGTGGAATTAAGGGAGGCTGGTCACTATCTTTTAGGCAGAAGTTTCTTATGTCTCCCTTTTTTTTCCTTTTCGAAAGAAAGCAAAACTCAAAGAAACCTCAAAATGTCTTCACATGAAAGAGAGCTTGGTCCATCACATTTGGCACCCTTATGGTAAAAAAATCTTATTAAAAAAGGAGGAAATTGTATTCTACCAGGGACCTCAGATATGAGTAAGAATGATATCTACCACAAAATCAAATTAGCTTAAAAAAAAAAAAAACAAACTCATGTATAAATGTATCTTTAGCTGGTGCTTCATTATAAGTGATCTTTCCTCTCTGACAATCATTTTCTTAATAGTGCAAGCTAGCCAGTTGTTACGCTTTCTGCAAGGGATCAGCTGTACCTTTGTCAGTCTTGACACATCCCTCTCATCTATTGCCAGGATCTCCAAGAAGTCCTGCAACATTCTTAGGCATTTTTTTTTCTAGGGCTTATAAACTGAAACTTTTCTTCAATGTTTATCCTGCATCTCCCTTAACCAACTTTTGACCATTAATTTCCTTTTATAATGCAAACATGTTCTATCCCTTAGTGGGATCAAAATGAGCTGACAGGTTGGGAACTATTAAAATAGACACGACAAGTATCACACAATCGTATCATAGAATGGCTTAGGTAGGAGGGGACCTTAAAGATCATCTAGTTCCAAGTAGAGTTGCCATCCACTAGATCATGCTGCCCAGGGTCTCATTCACCTTGGCATCCAGGGATGGGGTATCTGCAACCTCTCCAGGCAACCTTTTTAACAGCTCACCACCGTGCCAGTGAAAAGTTTCTTCCTAAGATCTAACCCAAATCTCCTCTCTTTTTAGTTTAAAGCCATTCCTCCTTGTCCTACCACTATCAGATGGTGTAGAAAGTTGGTACTCCTTCTACTTGTAGGCTCACTTTACGTGCTGGAAGGCTGCAATAAGGTCTCCCTGAAGCCTTCTCTTCTCCAGACTAAACAAGCCCAGTTCCATCAATCTGTCTTCATAAGAGAGGTGCTACAGCCCTTTCATCATTCTTGTGGCCCTCTTCTGGAGCCACTCCAAGAGCTCCACATCCCTCCTGTACTGGGGGCCCCAGCCATGGACATAGTACTGCAGATGGGGCCTCATAAGGCAGAGTAGCAAGTGACAATCCCCTCTCTCTCCCTGTTGTCACTCCTCTTTTGATGCACCCCAGGATCCTGTTGGCTTTCTGGGCAGCAAGTGCACACTGCTGCCTCATGTCCAAATTTCTGTCTATCAGGACATCCAAGTTCTTCTTGGCAGGGCTGCTCTCAATAAATTCTTCTCATATCTGAACTCATATCAGGGATTGCCTTGACTCAAGTGCAACACTTTGCACTTTGCCTTGTTAAATCTAATTAGATTCTTGTGTACCTACTTTTCAAGTGTGTACCATATTATTCAAAGTATTATTTTACAAAGCTGCTGGAACATGAGACAGTTTCTTAGCTGACCTGAATTTCTTCCCAGATTTCTTCATCCAAAAGAGTGGCTGCAGTATGGTGCTGTAAAGGAGCTATCAGGCAGTGACCTTCAATTAAGGACTGGTTGCTTGGCAGAGACAAGTATACCTAGAAAGAGTGAACAAAAACTGAAGTTCCTATTATTATAGAGTTAAAAATATTCTCATTGCTAAGTTGAAGAAATACATCATCTGCTACATTTCAAACCAATAGAAGCCATTATCTTCTACTTACAGCAAAGTATATACAGCAAGGGCTGTTATAAGTCCAAATATTCACATATATTTTGAAAGAATTAACAAAATGAGGAAGGTTTCGTTTTGTTTACTTCAAAGGATTTTAAGCTTAAGAATGAAATTCTGCACTTGGGTTTCTTTGATATCATTGAGATACAGATCATAATCAGTTCAAATTTCCTCCAGAGTGGTATGATTTAGCCTTCCACAAATCCACCTATGGTTTGTACTTAGATCTTTCATTATTGCTTTATGTTTTCCACAAATTAGAAGTTCTGATACAAAAAACTAGATTTGTAATTCACAACAGATATCTTTTTCTCCCTAATCCTTGAGGAACTCTTGAAATCAATTGGAAGGGCAGGGAGAATAACATGCAGAATAATCAAAGAAAGAAGCAATTGTGTTTTTTAACTCAGTCACTCTACTATTCTTTCTTTTTTATATTTACTTTTGTGCTAAATTGCTATTTTCTTACCTTGGTACCAATTGCAATAATAAGATGTTTAGAAAGTTCATTGCTATCAAAACAGTAAGGACACTTTTCCATGCGTGCAGCAAGCTGCTGGTGCTCACGTATTGCTTTTCTTCTTTGTATTTCTTCTTCTTCCCCACTGCGTGCTTTTTTTGCTGCTTTGGAAACAAACATGTCATCCAGAGTGTAGTAGTCTCTGTCAGTTTTTTCCATAAGCTGAAAAAAGAGACCAAAAAAATTGCATTTAAATATAAATAAGTTAGGAAAAAAGCATACTTAGCTTCTTGTGATATCCTTTACTAAGAAAAGGATAAAGTGTGTAGCAGAAGCAGCACTGCTCCCTTCCACACAGCATCTGCAAACCATACCATTATCAGATACATCTCCTGAGAACAGTCATACCCTGTTTCAGACAGCTTAGGCATTAAAGTACAGATGTTTAACAACAGGAAGAGGAGTATGTCACTATCTTCCATCACAAGATAAGAGCTAGGCATTTCAATATAAGCTTGACAAAACTCCAACTTAAAATAGATGCACAATCTTCTTTTAATCATGTACTATCATACATTCTATTTCAGTCCTTCCCCTCCTCTTCCTTTCCTACTACAACTAACACTGCCCACTAAATCATGTTTTGTAGAACAGCCAGACCACAAATCTATGCCTCATCTTCATGCTCTGTGAAAAAATGCCAACGCTCTCCTCAGGTGAGCAACACTAAGCCATTCTGTGGAGAAGTCTTTGTCTTTCTTGAACGGATCTGTTCCTGTATAGGGATAACCAACACAACTAGCGTTACCAGAAACAAGGCTGAATAATTCACTTTTTTGTTTGTTTGTTTGATAATTAATTGTTACATTTCAGGCAGGGGCCATTTATTTAAAAGAAAGCACTGAAAATACTTAGTATTTGTTATGAAGATGTGTTTGATGGTTAACAGTATCTTACAGGGTCTTAATATTGTGAAAACCCACACAGAAAGGATATACCTCACCTGGACACCACTTAAGGAATGGTGTCTGTGTATAGGAAATGGACGTGATGCAGGGGTTACAGGGCAAGGGCAACAAGAGACAGTGAATAGAAAGAAAAGCAAAACATTTATGTGCATCATGGGACAAAACCAAGTGACAAAAGATTTTACTAAGCTTCACCATGCAACATACATGTGTGGGTGTGTATAGCATCAGTCTTATATAATCAGACTTTGCTGATGACAAATAAATGCCTTGCTGTATTGCTGAAATGAAGACTTTGCAAGTCTTAATTACAAAGACTGACTGTAAAGGATTTTGGAGAGTATTACACACTTAACTATTTCAGTTTACTCTATACAGTTATAAGATTACGTGCCAGTTATACCCTGAATATTCAGTGTACACAACTAGAGCAAAAGTAAAAAGCTTTCAAAATAATTTTTCCAAGTTTTTCTTCAATAAATGAAGTCCCAATGCTGTAATAACTCATGCTATACCTGATTGTAATTTTACCTTGAACAGTTTCAGTAATTTCCTCATCAAAATGACAGGGGAAAAAATAAAAACAAAAAAACCACATTGTACAGATCTCTTGATATTGGAGGTGCTAGACCTTCAGAGCATTAGCAGATTTATGTATGAGTAGTTTCGCTTCAAGAATTACTAGGGAAATGATAAAAGTGTATTTGCAACAAATCCTAATAGACATTAAAACACTGATTGAGGTATCTCTAGCAAAGGACTAGTGCTCTAAAGGCATCGAAGAGGTACATTATTTTCTGTGATTGTGTAAATGAAGTGCCTTTGTCAAGATAATGAAGGAAAACCTCCTGAAAATTCTCTTAAAGCACTTAGAAACATCTGCCCAGGGAATAACTGAAAAAGAAAGGAAAATGCATATACTGCTCTTCAAGACTTGGAGTCCTGCAAGTAACACCAGAATCAATGACACTACTCAGTAGATATTTTAGCTGAAGCTACATCACGCTAACAGAGCTGAACACAGCAAGAAAGCTGCATTTCCTCCCAGGAAGAGCTGGTTTGCATCTGAGACACTTTTAACTTAATAGTTTGAAATAAAATATTAATATCTGAGCAGAAAAACAAATTTCCAATGCAGTCAATTTGCTAAATGTCTCTTCCTCTGAGTACAGAGGGTTTCTGAACAAAAAGATAAATACTGTAAGCATTCAAAAGATTCAAAAAGATTTAGGGTCAAGGGTGTCAACAGAGCATTATGATTTGCTAACTGTGATTTAAGAGGCTTCTCTTCAAAAACAGTCTCTCAGATATTTTGGTTAGAAGCATTTTACCTCATTACTAAAACAGACATTAAATCCAACCTAAGAACATTAATAAATCTACACTTCAACGTTTGATATCTAGAATACACAACTAAATAATATTGAACCTTCAGATAGACCCCTTGTAACTGCCTCCATTGTAATGAGACCTACAAGGAATCCAGTCACAATGGACTGCTGATTTATATATGTGACTTATTGCACATAATATGGTAGCTTCATTCTATTTTCTTACAGATTCAAATCACATACTGCGATTGGAAAGGTTTCCCTTCCACCTTCAATGTTCATATGTAGCCACAATTTAAGATAGCAGCAACATTAAAGCAATTATCATAATTGAAACACATTCTCCAAATGAAAGAAAATCTTCCATATACTTCATAAGTAGTTCAGATATCTTGCTAAGAAAGAAAAAAAAAAAAAGACCATTTTTTAGACAATAGATAATTAGCTTTCCTTCACAAAACACAAAAATCAGCTCTTACTCTTCCTGAATCTTGCAAATCCCTGAAACAGACCAATGGCTTCATTTGAAAAATGCTCAGTACTGTCAGCACCAAGCAACTACATACCAACTTCCCTAAAACTACTTCATGTAGCTCTAATACATTCAGCTGCTGATGTGCATTTCCTACTGAAAGCCACTGTATATTAAAGTCAACAGTTCAACAGCAGAGTTCTGTTTTTGTTGTCTTACTAAAATTCTGTACTTCTGTATTTAAAATAAACAGGAGATTCTTGAGCTGCAGAAAAAATATTTAGTGGTTTAGTTGTCAAAAAATCCATTCTCTGTTCTACTGTCATACAAGGATAAGAAAAGTAGAACTAGAGCTTCATCAAAAGAAACACAAATAAGTACTACCTGTTGAATAGCACCCCTCCATTACTACTTCTTTTTCTCTCTTCTCTTAGACAATTTGCCATGAGAATGCAAATAGACATGAAACAAGACAGCTGGCAGACTACAAAGAAAAGACGGAACGGAAAACAAAACCTTGGATATCAGAAGTATCATACACAGAACAGACTGCCATCACTACTTTGCTTTCCTTGCACTTAGAAGGAAATATCTGGACAGTCATGGAAATATCTGGTTTGCTAAACACAATCTCTTTAATGTAACAGCATTCTCCACAAATGACTTAAAAATACTCTATGGATCCCATTAAGCAAGTCTCTTATGCAACAGGAATACTAGTCAAGAATTCTATCTACTGATGAAATTAATTTTCATCCTGTTTAACAGGCTGGTTGATGTCTTTCTTCTACAGTGGATACAGTGCTGAATACAGCAAGGCACATGGAGCCCAACATAAAAGGCTTATCTTAAAAGCAGTAACCATCATTAAAATGCTATCTAAAGACCAGATTTGGTTTTCTCCTGGCGTAGTAATGAACAACACAGCATTACTACATTTCAAATGGTAACTCACTAAGACCAGAAAGAAATGATGATGTTGCTCTTTAGCAACCATACTTTCCTTTATCATCTGATGATGAAAACATGGAAAAATATTTAAAATTCAGTGACTCAAACTTAAAAGTAGGTCTGAAATAAAGTCAAATAAATACGTAACCTTGAGTGATATCAATAAAATAAGAGCAATTCGGGAAACTTAATAATAATAAGTTATAAATATAATAAAAAGAAGGGAAAAAAAAAAAAAAAAAAGGAAAAATAAACAAAACGTAACAGAAACATCACTGGTAAAAGTTGGAGTCCAGAAGAACGAGTGGGAAATATTCCCCAGCTGCACTACAGAGATCTCTCAGTGCCTTCTGAAAATCTATCTGCAGCTGTTCAGAATTCAAAATTGGAAGTCCTCAAAGTGAAGGGAAAGGGCAGAAAAAATTAAATATCTTCTAATAGTGTTACGTAGGCTTTGTACAAAAGTGGGATCATGTGCATACATCACTCATTCAATACTTCAGGATTTCCTGTAATCAAAACACATATAAAGTGTCAGTGTGAGTTTCTAGGACAGCCTGGGTTCCACTTGAGGTCTACCTGTATGAGGCTACAGTAAGTCAGTAGAATGCCTCAAAGTTTTTTATTTTTCCTGGAAACAAAAAGATGTATAGAAGAGTTTATACCAGTAAAAGCCATGACAGACAGGAATACTAATATTGAATGGCATTTACAAAACAAAAATTTACCAGACTAAATTCTAATGGCTCATTTTACAACAACCAAATTTAGGGATGTTAACTATAAAACATTAAGCAGGGAAAACTAATATACTGAGAACCAGCCTCAGACAGATATTTTTTACAAAACTGAATAATAAAAAATACAAAACTTAATCTGGAAAATGCAGTTTGCTTTAAGATGTGACACATTTTGTTCGACAAGATTGAGCAAAGCAAGTCAAGAAACTCAATAAAATAAACACAAAACAGCTTTTCAGACAGGAACTAGCAATGAAGTATTTTGGTGAAAGAAGCCGTAGTAAAGGGACATTTAGAGAGAGCATGTACAGATCAGGTTCAGAGCACCTCTATCACAGAGTCTTTACCAGCAACAACAGGATAATGAATCACAGAATCATAGTTGGAAGGGACGCACAAGGATCACAGAATCTCAGGGGCTGGAAGAGACTTCAAGAGATCATCGAGTCCAACCTCCCTGCCAAAGCAGGTTCCCTACAATATGTCACACAGGTAGGCATACAGATAGGTCTTGAGTATCTCCATAGGAGACTGCACAACCTCTCTGGGCAACCTTTTCCAGAGCTCAGTCACCTTTACTGTGAAGAAGTTCTTCTGCATGTTAGTATGGAACTTCCTATGTTCAAGTTTCAGGCCATTACTCCTTGTCCTATCACTACACACCACCAAGAAGAGCCTGGCTTCACCCATTTGCCTCCTACTTCCATTTAGATATTTATAGACATTTATCAGATCCTTTCTGAGCCTTGCTGGCCCTTTTGGCTGCCAGGACATACACTGAAATATTACTACAGATCCCACTACAATAACAGAAAACACTAAGGAACTCAAGGCTGTTCAAGAAACCAACACCTTTGTTTCAGATATTAAGCATTTGAAATAAACAGGATGTAAGAAAAAAGTTATTTCAGCTGGCTTGTGCAATGAAAAAACGCCTCATAATTAGTAAGCTCCTTGAACAATATAGCTTTCACTTGTCAAAGAACAGACAAGGAGGAAGGGTTGTTATTACTATTATTATTTCCCTTTGTCACACATTTAACAAGATTACAGGACCTTTATTCACAAACACCAATGCACAGTGCCATATTCTGCAGTTTTGAGACAGAGATCCAGTTACACACAGTCACCCTGCCCCTGGATCTTCATTTCTTGTCATATTTTATCACATCCTTTAGATAATTTTACAGGAGTGTTAAAATGGGATACATTTTCACCTCAAAAAAAGTATCATGAATGGAATAACAATTTCTTTGCAAATCCTCTATTATAACAATGTCCCTCTAACCGAAGTCAGAAACTTAAAGACAGGTAAAACTATCATCCAGCAAGAGTTGTGTATTCCTACTGAAATAAGATATGCTACAAGTTTCTGCCAGCACAACCAATCAACAATGCTTTTGCTGCCTTAAAAAGTCACAAAAACAAACAAAAATTATATTTAGTTCTTAATATTGCAATAGTAGCAATGAACATCATCAACACATCCTCTGCCAGTAGCAGTTAAAAATGTCTGTTTTTCTTTACTTAAGGGCATAATTCCTTAAAAATGTTTTTTCCCCAAAATGCTGCAGATGAGAAACACTTGCATGACAGCACTAAAATACAATAAAATGCAACTGCCACTAAAGCACAATAGATAGTATTCCTCCACTACTATTCTATATGTTAGCTCATAAAAAAAAGTTATTCAGGAAGAAAATGGAAATTCTCTCTCCAAAAATTTCAACTCTTACTATAAGGTGTCTGGTATGCTTTGTCAATTGCATTACTTGGCTATAACAAAACTCTGAGCAAGTTACTGGGGAATTGAAAGAACAAGAAGACAGTGTTCTCCTAAATGCCAGAAGGGAAGAAAGTAATGATTTAAAAACTGATTTTATTTCATAAATATGTTCTTCCATACAAAACACACAGCTAGTACAAATTCAAAGGAGAAACCATAGTGAGGTGTTGCTGGTCCCTGTGCTGCAACAAGTGACGTTTTACATCTGTTAAACGTGGGAGTCAATGCATCCTGCAAGTTGTGCATTTAGTTCCCAAGCCAGGCCTGATGCTACCTATGCAGACATGTTGTATTTTGTGCTGCACAGAGAAATTGGCAACCACTTATGTAGCACTTTAAGTTTGGATGTCCTAGGAATATCACTGACCGCTCTAAGTTAATATTCAGACACCCATAATGACAACACACCTCACACTGTTGTTTCTACCAGACAATGGCCAAAAAAGTAGAGCTAATCTGACACCCTCATAAGAGAGAGCATCTTGTCACTCCCTCGTCTTTTGTTTCCCATATCACTTTGCTTTTTTGGGCCCATGGGCCACATCCTTCCCTCATAGGTGCACTCTACTTTCCAATTTTTCCTTCTCCTTTGGCAAGTAACGATTACCCAGAGAATACACAGGCAGCTTTCACCTCCTACCACCAGGCAAAATGACACAGTCACAATTCATGGCATGCAATTGTGAATTTTCTTCCATCTATCTGATAGAGGATCTGTTTTCCAAAGCCAGGTGCAGTTTGGGCTTAACCAATAGAGACAGCATAATTATTTTGCTTGCCCTGGCCAATGAAAGGTCTGCACTATACAAATGTTTAGGAATAATCAGGAAAGATACCCAAATTTAATGCAGGAGAACACAAAAATCATCCACTGGACTTTCATTTAGATGGCTATACTACAGTGTAAACGTGGCAGACTCCCAGGAAAAAAAATAAAAAAGACAGAGAGAGAGATATGTGATCATTCAGCACAGGAACTCAAGAAAATATTAGCATCTGACAATGCACTAATGAGAATGATTTGAGATGGAAAAGTTACAGTGTTGTGCTGCATTTGTTGATGAAATCTTCTTTAACATATTCTTACTATTTATGTTAATTACTATATTACACAAATAATTTCCTTATATAATATTCATTTCATGCAACATTTGGGTTTTTTTTTCATTTTTACATTATTGAAGCCAGTAGGCATCTTGGCATGGGGCTGTTTATGAAAGTAACTCTCACAGATCTGTACTCAGCTCACTCCAGGTTTAGCCTCATTTTTCTGCCAACACACGTTCAGAAAACTGGAACTGTACGTCAGTTTAATTTTATATTGATTCTGTTTTTCTTATTGCTACAGTAAAACCCCTGGAGTTTTACACGCTGCTGGCAGCCTCCATTTTCAATCTGAAGTGTGCTGTGCCTCTTATCTCTCCCTCTGCTGGTAATGCTTGCTCTTTGGGTGCACACTGTGGAAAGAAAGCCCTACTAAAGGATCTAGTACCATTGGAAAGTAAACCTCAAGTCACAGAACTCCTAATCAACAGGGATTACTCCTACATAATACACTGATTGCACCTTCTCCTCTTCAGATTTCCTCTGAAATTTTCTCTAATTCCATTAAATGCAATTAGCATGGTAGCAAAATATACCTGCATTTTTCTGATTTATTTTCAGCCTATTTTCTTGTTCTATTTTGTATCTAAGTGTTGAACTTCTGCTTCTGTTGTTTTCTTTAACACAGTCACATTTAAAGTAACTTCCATATAAGCTAATAAAAGTGCATCTGCTTGGAAAATCTGCAAAAAAACCTCTATAGATTGTATAAAATGTATCAGTTTGATTTTAAATTGCCATGGCAACGCTGACGTCTTCAACTTTAAATGACAGAGTTAATATTTGTGGAATGCTGCACTCATAATATATTTTGGGAAGCTGCAAAAAAGAATAAACTATTATTTTGGAATATAAACCTGAGTGACATAAGAACATGTCACCACACTTAAATTTAAACACATTGTTTACAACAAAATCACCATAGAAATAAGTCTATCTCATCTCAAAGTGTATTTGCTCAAGCTTTATTAAGAAAAAACTTCATCACGTTAATTTTGTTGGTGTAACTCCAACCTTCCTATAACCACAGAAACTGAGTTTGTAGGTTTAATTCAACAAACAACGCCACATACAGGCATTTCCCAAATTTCTCTTTCTAGTAAAATAACATGGTAAACACAGAGCTTCAAAGAATTCTTACATATCAACACCGAATTTTTGAGGTCTGTGTTGCTGACAGGAGAATTACGAGCAATTGTGATGAGTAAGGCAGTTCGGGCCATCTCTGAGCAATGGAAAGCCAAGCAAGAAGCAAACAACTGACTGCTGTTCAATGGTGAGGGAGCACACTCCTGGTTTCAGCTATTTGAAATGAAAACTGCACATTTTGCTACAATCACATATCGAGACAGATAAAACTTTATCTTCAAGCCAGTGAAATGAAATGTAAGCAAAACAAAATACCTTCAACCTCAGAATGCAGTGTTCTGAAGTACAAATGATTAGCATGTAACCCTACAGTTATCCATGTCCTCAACTTTAAGGCACAAAACAGGCTGTCCTCTAAAGTCTCCACAGAATCACAGAATGGCCTGGGTTGAAAAGGACCACAATGGTCACTTAGCTTCAACCCCCTGCTATGTGCAGGGTCGCCAACCACCAGACCAGGCTGCCCAGAGCCACATCCAGCCTGACCTTGAATGCCTGCAGGGATGGGGCATCCACAGCCTCCTTGGACAACCTGTTCCAGTGCATCACCACCCTCTGTGTGAAAAACTTCCTCCTAATATCTAACCTAAACCCCCCCATCTCAGTTTAAAAACCATTCCCCCTCCTGCTATCCCTACCCACCCTTGTAAACAGCCATTCCCCCTCCTGTTTATATGCTTCCTTCAAATACTGGAAGGCCACAATGAGGTCTCTTCATTATTACTTTATCTGGTATCCTTGGCATAAATCATAAAGAACACAAAACATTTACACAGATGTTTAACATGTGCTGCATCTACAGGGTTCCTCATTTTCCCAGGTTTTCTTTTCTAACCTAGCTCTCACAACTTGGATTTGGTTCCAATGAACAGTTTTAACTCAGTGCCTATGCAATACACACAGAAAGCTGCTTACTGCATTCAACCAAAGCCTAGTGGAACACAGAACAAGACAAATGGAATTTTTTCTCTTGGTTTTCTGTACTAATTTTTCTACACTACCACATGCATGCTTACATCTTCAAGTGAATGTAAAAAGCAACAACGCACAGAGCTTTGTAAGGATGTGATCATGCCTGTTAAACACTGCCCTACAAGGGCTGCTCCAGGTGAAGAAAGAACAAATTTGTTACCTAATGCAGCATCCTGCATTCTTTCAGTTTAGCTTGTAAGGCACTTGCAGACTGTTATTTTTATTTATGATGATGAAAATGCAAATAGGTACAATAGACAGGTTTGCTCAGCAAGAGAAAACGATGAGCCTGAAAGCAATTTGCCATTTTACAGATCCAAACCAAGGAAAGGCAAATTCCCTTTTTGGAATTCTATAATATCAGCACATTTCTTCAGTAAATCTGTAAATGAAGGCAGCATTACTAATGCCATTTTGTACTTTAAATAAATGTCTTAAGCATTTAAATTCATGTTATACAAATTGCTGCAGAGACTTTTAAATAAAATTAGTTCACGGCCAAAATTGAAATGGTCTGATGAGCAATACAAATTAATCTTTCTTACTTGCTTTTAGTAAAACTTAATCAAAAAGCAAAAAAAAAAAAATCCGGAGTAGAATTTCTGCATCCAAATAAAAGGTAATTTCTATTGAGGCACTGTTCCAGAAATCAGTCTCCATACACCCACAAGCATCTATTGATGAAATGAAAGGATTACGTACGTTTTAACAGCATGAATTTGGGAAAATTGAACTACTTATAACAGTCAAGGGCAGAAGGAACTACAGAGAAGTTGCTTAAAGCTAACAGTAGTAAGAACTGAATACTTCACACATATTTTGTATTATCAAACTGTCAGTAACAAAAATACTTTCCCATTTATTTAATTTTTTTTAGCTTTTTTGTATCCTTTAGTCAGTAAGAAGCAGTAAGACGCAAATCTGCTTTCCTTGCTGAAGAAAGTAAAAAGCAGAAATACATCAACTTCAAACTTTCAGTTTTCTTTGGCACTGCAGTCAAATTTGGAAGAGTCACACTTTAAGGCCTGCTTTTCTACACCTATGGAAAAGATCAGTGTTGTGTATTCTATTCCCGTTACTTTAAAAAAATAAAAATAAAAAAAAAAAAGCTTCTTCACCACTGAAAATAAAAGATATGGGGATTTTTCATTATGTTTCTAAGTTTAACGTATTAGCATGCACAGGACAGCTGTGGCAGAGGTTGTATTTACAAACCAAGAGAACTGAAGTCCATGCTAACCTGCTGCAAACAAAAACCAAAAAATAGCAGGGCAAGAAAATGCGAAGAACAAGAGTTTTAGATCCAGTTCTACAATATGAAGAAAGCAAAGGCAAACTGATACACTGGAATTTGCTTTTCATCTTAATTTAAAACAACCAGCACGGACTTGGCATACCTCTTTTGTCTGATCTTGGGGAGCTCCTGAAAAAGGGAGACTTTATGGGTGGATAGATTTGTTAGGACAAGTATGGTTTGAGCACAACAGATATTTAGTCTGTGAAGCTGAACAGAAGTGAGGCATGAAGTAATGTCATATTGATCATCATTTTCTAATGGGATTGTAGTAAAAATGCACCCTGTCCTCACTCTCCAAAAGCAGCTGTCCTGTCTGTAGCACTAACTTCCTCTACCTGAGTAGTCACACCAAAGAAATCACAACAATAACCCAACAAAAGCAGTTCCGACAGGTAAGATGAATGAAATTACTCAGCAGATTTTTAACAGATAGGATCTCCTTTCTCCCATCCTATGCAAGATGTCATTTGCAGACCTTCAGCAGTTTCCTCCCATTGTTCTTTTGAAAGATGGCAGATTCATCTCTATGGATATGTTTTCTGCCCACAAGAAGAAAATAATTTATATGTGTTAAAGAAGAATACCATGCCATCATACCAAAACTGACAACAGATGGTTGGATGCTGGAGTTCCTGCTGAACATAAAAGCTCCTTGCTCAATTGACACAGGAGAGACGCAAGATTTTTTGAAGACTGTCTCACTGAGCTCCCAGATAACAACACAGATGTACAGTGAAGTACGGGCTTATAAAGTAAATACACAAACCCACACTTCATCCTAATGCTGACCTCATAATGCTGCCAAGAACACATTCTACCTAAAGATATGGAAAACTGAGTATGCCTACAGTCAGTTAATTTAAGATAAAGACACAATTGCCGCCAGGTGAAAATCATCACATTTTGTTGGAGATAAGCTATACAGAAATGATTAAACCATTTCAGAACTTAACAGAGGAGAAAAACTAGAATGTATAATGCTCCTTGTTTACAAAAACCAACCAAAAACAATAATCTTTGAAACTTACATGTGAGATTGCACGGTACTGCAGGTCGTAGGCACCATGAATTATGATTTAGACAACTAAAAAAACATTGCAATTGTACACTTATACAGCAGAAAGCATAACTTCACCTTGAGCAGTAACTGACATGAAGATGTACTTCGAGCACCTGCTCTAGCTCATTTAGCCAGTAAGATGAATGAAATTACACAACAGATCTCAATCTTCCCTTAAAAGACTTAGCCAAGAGCAAGTCATGAAGGAACATGGAGATGCTGTACTGAGAGACATGGTGTAGTGGGAAATATTGGTGATAGGTGGACGGTTGGACTGGATGATCTTGGAGGTCTTTTCCAACCTTGGTGATTCTATGATTCTATGACTGCATGAAGCTCATTCCAACAAAACCACGTGAAGTAGTGCCTCTTTGTTTAGTAAGAAAAAAGAACCACAGTACAGCTGATCCAAAGTCACTGCAAACTTCAGAGCCATCATAAACAAAAAAAAAAAAAAAAACCAGATACATAAACCAGGAAGCACTCTTCCAACATTACTAAGAAATATTATCCTAAATCAAATGAACAAACAAAAAAATAGAATGAAAAACACTGAACTCAGCTGTACACTGCACTGCACAGACTATTTTACATTGCAAAAATCGATCTCCAGCAATAGCTAAAATGTTTGGAGAAAAACTCCTACAACTGACACTCCTGCTACAAATCTGCAGCTCTCAGCAATTCTCTTAATGCGGAGGAGAACTCTCTCAGCATGTGGAAATCCTGTATTCGTATTTCCATATTCAATAATTACCAATGAAACTGCAGTTTACAATTGCCATATCCTCTCTCCTCCTGCTCACAGTAGCAGCCCCCAAAGTATCTTGTGCTCTACAAGTTCTACAGTTTCCTTCATTTACTGCTTGAATGAAAACCTCCATCATGTTAAGCATGATTTGATATAGAAGCAGTTGCTTTCTATGACAATTTTTATATTAATTGTCACTTCTTTTTACATACATACCAGTCGCCTTCTCCCTACCCAAGCTGAAAAAATGTTAAGGATTATTCAAATGCCCACCATTCTGTGCCTTTGACCAGACTTGAGTATCCTTCAAGTATGGGAACATCACCGGTACACTATAGTAGCATTACATGCTTTAAGTTGGTCATAAATTCCCATCTTTCAAAATCCCCTAAATTGCGTTTATCTTTTCAGTCACACTGGTGCTGAGATGGCGTCTGCAGGCTCACAACTATTCTCGAATGAAACAGTAACAGCCTGCGGTGTTACATGCACAGCTGAGTTTCATCCAGCTTCATCATTCATTTAGGATGGGAGGTAATGACTTAAGTTGTAGTAAGGGAGGTACAGGTTAGATGTTAGAAAAAATTTCTTCTCAGAAAGAGAGGTGAGGCATTGGAACGGGCTGCCCAGGGAGTCATCGTCCCCGGAGGCATTCAAAAAAAGAATAAATGTGTCAGTAAGGTTTAGAGGGCATGGTGGTGATGAGTTGATAGTTGGGCCGGATGATCTTAGTGGTCTTTTCCAACCTTATGAGTCTACGACTATCACCACTCTACATGCATCAGTCCTGACCTTCATCTGAATGAGCTGTCCAAATACCTATGATGGGATCTCTTTGTATTTTAGAGGTCTACAGCACAATCTTGTATGCCTGAGCTAATTTTCTTAATTCCTTTTATACCCATAAAATCATTCAGCAGGCACTCAAAATAGGACAGATGACTCACACCACTCAAATACATACTTCCCTCCAGTGACTTTCTGAAGTGAATCTCAAGGAGCAGTTCAGATGTAAGCTCTAAAATGCTTTTTGTTTTGAATTCCTCAGTTCTTTACAGTGAGCTTTAGTTTTAACAACTTGAATAACTATGTAACAATAACAAAATGTCAGAAGTATCCCTCCTTCCAGATGGTTTCTGTGCATGTTGAACACAAGAGACTATTATGGAGCCCACTACTAACCTTTTATAATAAAAATTAAACATTTATTCCTGCCTTCTCTTTTCTATTTAAAGAATGCAATTGCTGTTGCCATCCTTTGGTCCTCAGCACCATGGATGAATAAAGGCTGCACTCAGCAGTTCCTCATTCACCAATGTTATGTCTGACTGTTTTCAGATCACTTGAGTGAGGACCACTTGGTTTTAGTCCTTTGTCATTATTCCTCTCAAGCTCAAGTTTGGTTTTAAAATGACGGATTTTTATATAACTAAATTCCATTTCACTGATACTACTGAGACAGTTAATCATTTATTCTCCATGAATTTATTCCCTCATGCAAAGGAAACTCTTTGTAGTTGTAACCATTTATAGTTAACACTAGAAACAAGGACATCTAGGTTGGAAAAGGCCTTCAACATCAAGTCCACCACTAAACCATGTTCCTAAATTCCACATCCACAATCTCTTAAAATACATCCAGGAATCACGACTCTACCACTTCCACAGGCAGCCCTCTTCAATGCCTAACCTTTCTAACCATGAAGAAATTGTTCATGATATCCATTCCAAACCTCTCCTGGTGCAACTTGAGGCTTTTTCCTCATGTCCTATCACTTGTCACCTGAGAAAATGCCTGAGAAAAGAGACCAACACCTTTCTCACTGCAACTTCTTCTCAGGTAGCTGTAGGAGTGACGTGGCCCCCCCTCAACCTCCTCTTTCTCAAGCTAAATAGCCCCAGTTCCCTCAATTGCTCTTCAAATGCAAGTACTTCACTAGTTCTTCTCTCAAGCAGGTACCTCCTTTCCTAAAAGCTCTATTTACACCTCGATGGGTTCCTTTTTAACATAACATTTCTGCAGGCAGCATCCAGTGAGTTTAATCCCTGTTGTTTTTTTTTTTTACTTTAGCAGACTCAAAATATTGAGTCAATGTAATTCCCTCAAGATCCTTTTTCAATCTTTCTTATCAAAGCTTACTTCCACAGCTTGCTGGGCTCAGGCTCTTTTCCATTCCTCTTACCTACATGTGGCAAGCACTTTACTTTTCTGTTCAGCCATACTTAGACTTATTTATAATAAAAGTTTTATCCCATTTTGGGAAGGCATTCTCCCCTTAAACTGTTTTGTCAGTGGCCTGTATTTGCAGTTAACATTTAGTGCTGGAATTTCTTAACAGCCTGCAAGCATCTTCTCTGCAGCAGAATTTCCAGGTCATAGCCTGAACCAGCAGTTGAACAGCAGGTGAAAAGGTGTGGCTAACCCAGAGAGCTCTGGTGTAAGCAATGCATGTGAGTGACTCGAAGGGCTGGAGCTTGGATGCATCCCTCCTCACCTTCATTAATGGGTTAGAAGCTGAGGGAGCAGCATCTCTCTGGATAGAGACTGCACTCTGCTTGGGCTGTCGTTGGCTCACCCCTTCTAATTACCAATTTCCCTTCTTTTTTACTTGCTATTGCTGTGGTGCTTGTATCCTACTAGAAGGCACTATCATCATCTTCTTTTGCCACATAATACTTAAAAAAAAAGAAGAAAAAAAAAAAAAAAACAGATGCACACATTTCTCAGAGAAGTCCAAATGGTCTTTTAGAAGAATCCAAACAAATGAATATTTCTGGCTTTGGGAGCAATCACCATTAAGACTAAGATCTGATAGCTTCTTCAGGAGCTCCGAAGAGGGAGTTCTACTGATACCAAACTCAGCAAAAATGAATTAGTCTGGTTATTCTTTTAAGAGACATGAAAATATCAGTCCACAAAAATTTAAGCAAGCCTGTGAACTACTTTGTGGAAGCAGTCATGTGAATGCATCAGACAAAACACATGGCAAATTAAGCATGCTAATGGTAATTTCAGTTTCAATACTGATTTAGGAATTTACCTTCAATACTCAGATTTGAACCATTTATTTTAAAATCCAGCCACATATGTATTTTTTTTTTTCATAAACACGCAAAGCACCACCATTTCTCATGAAAGATACCTTATCTAAGGAAAATAATTAAAGGAGAGAAGATAATACAAATAATAAGCTTTTTGAGTTATACACTGACTATTTCTCTTTGCTATTCTTATTAGCATATGAGAACAGTATGAAGTTCTACCATGTCCTTATATTTTCATTCACTTTTCCACATTTGCATGGTGATGACATGTATTTTAAGTAACATCTTGCACAAGTAGAAAGGTTTTCAAGCAAAAGTTTTATATATTAGGTGGTTTTTTTTGGCAGGGAGGGTAAAGAAGGAGACAAAACAAGTCATTTTTGGCACCAACACATCTATTTAAAACTGGATCATAAGGGCATTTCGTCCACTCCCCCCATGTCAGGATGCTAGTGGGACAGAATGAGAGGTACCAGAAGCAGCTGAACTAGATGCATAAACCACATTACTATCTAAAGCTCTGATAACCTCTCCAGAAGAACTTTGTGCCAGAAGGTTTATCACATCAGATTAAATATTTTCTACTGGACATTATCTGACTTTTTCAAGTAACACCATAAGAATGAGAAAATAAAATAACACCAAACAAATACAAAACCACTTTTATGGTACTCCCCTGGATTCTAAGCACTAAGAAAATGCTGCTCGTATTCATCGTTAATTTGGGGAAAACAGACTTTGCTGCGCATTTAAAAAAAATTAACGTACAGCACACTCAGAGAATTTATCTCAGAAGTTTAAAAGAAACAGGCAGCACGATCAGCTCATGAAGGAACTGAACCATCGTATGTCCTGCATGCACACAGGTTTCCATGACTTGAGAACATCAAAGCAACAAACCTAGCACAGTGAGACTTTATTGCCTTCTCAATACTTCTGACTGTAAAATGCTCACAAACCCTTGCCTTACCTTTGATGCCATACGCATGAACAAGGCATTCTGATCTTCTGCTGTTCTCATTTTCTCATTTTTGACTAAATCCTGAAGGCTCATACTGTCATCATCCTGAAAATATCTTACTCTTTCTTTATCTACATGAGTCGTGACCTGGAAACAAACAATGAAAATAAATATTAATCTAGTGAGAAAGATCAAGTATGAAATTCAGACCCCAATAATTTCAGCAAGTTTAAAGAATGAGGGATCAAGCTAAACATATCTGAAACAACTGCACTTGCTACTTCATTTGACCTAAGGAAAGGAGGGTTTTCCATTTTCTTTGGTTGTTTCACTATGCCTAGGTAAAAATACTGCCTACATTTCTTATATCCTCAGGCTGACAGAGCTTACCACTCTGGAAAGATGCAGAATAATTCACTAAAACAGCTGATCAGTTCACAAAGATGGAATATTTTAAACAATAATTTCCATTATCTATTTTTAAACTGCAGTTTAAAACAAACAAACAAACAAGCAATTACAAACACTACTGAATATTTGTATAAATGTGTATAAATTTGTATAAATGTGATAGCTCCACCATCTTAGAGTGCACAAAGAAACAGTTTGCCCTTCAGAGCAGAACTAAGCTAAATACTGAAAAAGGATATGGTAGGATATGGTCATTAACCATATACCAAAGGTGGCATCTTTCCAAGACAAAACCAATAGGAGGATTACAAATAATTCCTTATCCCCTGTATATTTCACTCCTTCATAGCACTATTGCAAACTGATCTGTCTTACCAATCAAGTACATACTAGAAATATAGAGGTACTGGATGCTCCCCCAGCCCCAAGATCAAATAGTTTACCATTGGCAAGCAAATATCCAAATTATAAAATGCTGCTCCAGCTTCCAAGATTCACGCACTCCAAACACTTTCCTGTTAAGGTTAGGTCATAACTTTTATTACCATCAGCAGCATTTTTTATCAGGAAAAAAGGGAAATTAGTCATGGACACTATCTTAGAAGTATTCAGCTCTGCTAGACTTTACTGTTTACAAATAATATGTAACATAAACTACTTAGCTAAGAGACTGTAAGAATTTGAAAAAGAGAAAAAAAGACATTTGATAATACATTTAAATAAGCCTTAGAGTGGTCCACAGGGAAATGTAAATCTGAAAATAAACTTAATATACACTTAATAAATATGTACTCTATCACTTAATTACAATCATCATCTGAAGGGAACTTGTAACTACCTATTGACATTCTGATAAGACACTCCCATTGACTATTGCATCATACAAGTGCATCTACAAAATCATTTTTGAATTATACTCCTTAATACTCACTTATATAAAACTTACCATCTTCCTCTTTCTCCGTCCTCCTTTAGGCTCCTGTGGCTCAGTTGATGCAGTCACAGGCCATGCCCTTCCACTCTGATCTGTTCTGACAAGGATCACTTGCTCATCTTCTTGATGACTTGAGGCCTGTAACAGGTTTTAAGATATACTTTAAAACAGAGGACAAAAAATAGACAAAAAACAAAAGAAACACCTAATCCCACATTAAATAAACAATTTAAACCCTAAAGATTAAAGAACAAATTATTTTCTTTTTGTGTGTTTATTTTAATTATAAGAAGATACTATTACATTACACACAGTGAAAATGAACAGGATATTGAAAATGTATCCAACCAGTCAAGTCCAGAGTAAACATGTTTTTCTAAAAAGAATTAATCTTCTATTCTTGGTTCTTTCTCATAAAACCTCATTCCCAAAAGGAACACAATGCTTCTGAATACTTCAACAGAGAATATTAAATTAATTTATACAACCAACCCAATGGTGTTCTCCTGAAAAACATCTGTTGTTCTGAACATTGTTCAGAAGAATAAGCACTTAACTTTCTGGAACAAAAAAAAAAAAAGAATAAAAAATAAAAAATAAAAATGTGAGAGCTTCTTGATTACACTAGACAACAAAGATATTTAGGGAAGAGATGATGAAATTAGAGCAAAAAGGGGGCATCACTAACTCTGGTGATATTAGGACAGCCTTTGTCAAGTCGGATAAGCAACCTTATTAATCTCAATTTGAAGCTACCTTCCACCGTCCAACTGATGCATCTACTTTACATGTGCCATTCCTCCCTAACAAAAGCCTGTTCCAGAAACCCCAATGAAAACAGAAAGTTCTGGAGTATGCAGGCTCAAACAGCTTATATTTCACAGGAATAGGCACACAGAGGTAGAAGCTGTGGAGAAAAAAAACTGTCTAGATATACTAAACTATCCACTTCTGTACCACCAAAGGCAGACCTCGCTTTTGGCACTGCAAATTAAGCTGTCCAAGGCTGACCTGGCTTGAATAAGGATGGAGAAGAGGAGCACTTTGCATAGATCACTTTTTCAGAACAGTTGTTTTCTCTCCCCTGGGAAGGACCAGGGGAAAAGAGGTGATTAACTGCAATAGGGGAAAAAGGTTGTGCATCTCTAGATGAAAAAAGACAAGTACAAGAAGATGAGGAAAGACTATAGAATGAGGGGAATAGAGCAGGATGTACTTCCAACTTAAATGGATGACAGATGCAAAAGGAGTGTTCTATGTATGACAAGCAGGTAACCAGTACAAAGAAGTCAGGTAAAGCCACCAGGGCAATAAATTCCAACCGGCTCCCATTTACACAACATGAGATAATGCTGAGGACAAACATTAAGGTGTAACACACTGAAGTCAGCACCTACAGGGTTTGTCAGTCTGTTTTTTTTTGTTCAGAGTGTCCTGACACAGGACACAGAGACTGACCACGACATCTTTAGATTTAATATTCCAGAGAACAGGACAAGGCACAAAAGACAGTAATCCTTAACTTCAGAAGTTTTTTTAAAAAAAAGATAATTACAAATGGTGAAGTGCTCCATCCAAGGGAAATTCAAAGGCGCGTATTATGAACAAAGATGAATCCAATACATCAGATGTGCCAGGCATGATTATCCTGAAGATTAAAGCAGTTACTAGAGCTGAAGACATCCTTCAGAAGACAAACTCTTGTCTAAATATAACTTTGAAAAGTTTTAAATACAAATTGTAGAAGTATATTGTACCTTACGAAAAAAAATGCAAGGCAAAAATTCATTTGGATGAGGCTGTTATTAATACACAAACTATTTCTCAACTTCAGAAGTAGAAAGCTTTCTGATGGAAAAATAGGAAATGATCAGGTGGCTACTGCAGTATGAAAAGATGACAAATGAGTTAAAAAACAGTGCTCCTTTTCCACTTCAAAAAATAAAAATAAAAAAAAAAAGAATCATTTTCAAACCAAAATGTCAGAAAAGTTTTTCAAGAAAGCTTCCATAAAAAATGATTGTCTCTGGAGTTTCCAAAACCATTCCAAAGGATACATCCACATACTTGGCACTCACTGTATCACTTACATAGGACTCAGAACAAAGACAGCAGATACAAAGACCACCACAAGCTCTGCATTTTCACCAGCTATGAACAACAGCCTGCATGCCATTCCCTAAAAGCCTTCACAGGTGCAGGTGACCCACTGCTGCTGTCACCACAGCTGAAACGCACCACGTGCCACCTCAATGTGCTCACACCGACTGCTTGGCCTCCACAGACATTCAGCAAGTGTCAGTGAATGTCAATGGGTGCCATGTTTTCCACATGAAGGAACTGGGAGACACCTTTGCTACATAGGCACTCCCACCTCAGGTGCCATTTTGTCAGACTGTCCCTCTGCTGCCATCTGTTGCACAGCAACAACATAATACAACATTGGTGGGAAGTTTCAACCTCTACTGCCATACCACCAGCATCTTTCTGCCTCTGACGTCGTGGGCCAACATCATAAAATAGGAGGCATCTTTCAGAGCGGTCCTTGTGCTATTAAAACTTGTAAGGTGAAGTAATGACTCTTAGCAGAGCCAGTCTTTTCTGAGGAGCTTAAAGGCATGCAGTTATCTAGCTGAAAGAGCATGCTGAGAACTTTTATCTGTTTAACTATTGTCAGTTATCTCATTAACTCTGGAACGCACCATCAAATCTCATATGTAACAACCACTAGCATTCTTTACCCCCTGCTCTCATATCTTCCGTTGATTTTCAACTTTTTGCATTCCCCTGACTATATGACACAGTATATGCTAAGACCCGTTTGTCACAGCACAAGAGTAATGACTTTCCTTCCTTCTCACACTCCGCGAAACCATCCAGAAGACTTCACAAATATTCCCAGGAACTGCACCATCTTTCAGAAAAGAGGCATTAATTATCTTCTTGTGCTTTGTATAGAGACACACTTTGAGAATGGATTTTGCTTCTGTTTTAACTTGCTTTTAGAATCTAGAAAGCATATTTATCCCTTCATAAAGTGGCATGGCATTCCGTGCTGTTACAAAGCTTACTTTAAATCTCTCAGCTTTCCAAATGACTTCAACTACATCACACTATATTATAAATACAAAATAGATGGCTATATCAATGTATTAATTTTTCCTGAATAGTTATTGTCAGATAAATAACATCTTAGAAGTACAATACAAACTTTTAAAATACATGTTGAAGTAGATTAAATATTATATATACCATTACATGTTAAAGTTGAAACTGCAGAAGAGATTCAGTCCCCATTCCTGAGCCATGTGATGATCAGTGCACAGGCAATGCAACTTATAACCCTAACAAGCAACGTTTGGGTGAATTTACTGAACTAGACTGTAATTCTTTGTTGCCATTAATGAAGGAACATGAATTTCTAGTTCAGGCCAATTAAACATGCAAAGTACAAAGCAGTTCTCAAAAATATACAAGACGCTACAGAGTAATTAATACCCAAGTGAATGAAACAATGAGAAAGATAAATGCTTAAAATTAAACAATAAAATGCAGTTCAATAGAAGATTTTTTAACTCTCCTGAGATGCTGTCTGTTCCGTAATCTAGTAAGAGGAAATGGAAAAAGCTCTGCCTCAATATATGCAGGGACATTCAAGTGCCTAAACAAAGGGAGGGCCATCATCTGAGACAGTATCCGCTTAATTGGAACTGGGCTTCAGTATTAGCAGTCACGAGAATAAAATACATTTTAAGAGGCAGCACACTGCAGGATTGAGAGCTGTGCAAGCTAGGAAAAACAAACTTTTTTTTTTGTTTTTAATTACTGAGCAAACAAAAAGCTGTAGACTGTGTGAAACAATTTGTCTGCACATCCTCACTAAGCGCTACACTGGAGTGGGACCAGCACAATGTAACAAGGGAAATACAAAACTTGCCAATGTCTTCAATACAGACAAACCACAACCACCACACCAGCTCTTTGCTTGCAGAAAATTAGGTGCTGAACTAATTTGTTGTATAACCTGTTTATTTCTCTTACAGTCTATGGCCAGTGGAAATGCCTTGAATCCATTATCTCTAATTGGTCTAAGGATTTCTCAGCATGCCGGACTACAGCTAGCTGTTTCTTCCAGCCTCTGTCTCCTATTATTTTCAATCGTTTTCTCCATTTTCAACTGATCTTTTTCTGACTCCTCAGATTGTGATTACACACAATCACTTGAGTTTCCAGAAGGATGTGGCAGCCCTGCTCAGGCTCAATGGTTACTTTATTTGTAACCATTTTTATGAGCAGAGCTCACCAGTGTATTCATTGCTCTGAGTGCCCATTAAGTAAGTTTCAAAGTACCCAGGCTACTCCTCATTTGTTGTGAATACCTGAACCGCCCACTTCAAAGGTAATAGCTAATAAATTGACAGATATAGCTTTCTCCTAACAAGACCCAGGTTTGCATCTCACAACAAGAAGTTAAAATGGTCACAGGTCCATACAGCAGACCATAGTATAAATTATCCATCTCTGATTTGGGTTCCTACAGAGAAGAACAAAAGAAAGGAAGATAAAGGGAAATAGCAGAACGAGGAAGCAAGAGCAAGCTTCAGCCCAGGTTAGAAATTCAGTGTTTTGGTAAACCAGTCAGGTGGTTTAATCAGGCATCAATGATCAACTTCTAGAAGTACCAGATGAATGCTTAAAGATTAAAAAAAAAAAAGGTATTGTTTTTTGTTTTGTTTTAATGAGATCAAGAATAATTAGCAACTTGCATTTAATAAAGGAGAAAAAGCAGAAAATCTAACACAGGCTGTAACACCAGGCCAAAGTATCCAACAGAATATCTTTATTAGGTTCTGCTATGTTTATACATAAAGCGTGAGATGAAAAAAAAAACAACAACGTAGGTCCTAATTCATAAGTGAAAGCATTCATTATTACAAAAGGATTAGACACATAACTGCTAATTTATCTCTTTTTTTAATCCAGTTAGTGACATCAGTTAATAACATGTTATGTAAAAATGCAATTTTGTCTTATAAATATAAAATTGTTTGCCCTTTAAATTCAATTTTTTGTTCTTGTATTCTGAAAAATGGAATTTTATCTAAACTGCTCATTGCTCAGAACAACAGACCTGACCGCCTTGTTCATTTCCTCTTGATACTGAACGCCTCCAATCAACCCTGCATTCAACAGTTGTTCTGTTTGCCCTCAGTACTCAGAGCATCTTTGAGATAAGGTTATCAGAATAACATCTCATGAATAGAATGAACAAGCATACAGCCTAAAATCAAAATCAGAAGGCTTTGTATTACCAGCTTCTGGAATTAAGATTAGAACTTAGAAATGTTTACCCGACAGCAGTTTGCACTACGTCCTGTATGAGAGCCTAAAAGGGAAAACTGAAGAGATTAAGCCTAGGAAGAACAATATCAGATGTTAGCAAGCCATATAACCTTGCAAATATAGTTCCAGTAAAAGGTTTGAAGATGCAGTTCGATATTTCAAATTGCTAGCTGTATTTTGAAAGAGTCTTGTAAACAACATAACTGCCACTGCAGCATGGGATGTAGAAAAAGGAAATAAAAACAGTAATGACTAGGCACATTGTTTCTATAGCAAGAACATCAGATACAAAACATAAATACACAGACCATAAAAAGAAAGGTCTTGCAGCATATTGATTCTTCAGGCTGCAAATTTCTGTTTCATCTTATCAAAGACAGAAATGTAATATAAAACTCAGAATGCGATAATGTACTGAAACTAGTATGATATTTTATTTCATTTAGCTACTAATACAATTTCTCCTGTACTTTTTAAATACAAAATTCAATTTCCTGAAAATTACATTTAGGAAGTTAAGAAAGTTTGTCTTAATATGTTTTTGTAGTATAAAGAATTGTTTAACCTTCTGCAGCTGACATGAACAAGAGTTTTCAGGAAATACTCTCACCAGAAGCTGCATATACCTATTATTTTTTAAAAGTCACTCTAATGCTGTTAAAGTTCTTCTGCAAACATATGCCTACTTTATTATTCCTTGATCTAGTTATAACTATTCAGCACGCTGCGTGAAGAAAAGCTTTTGCTGAAGACACAATGGCACAGCCATCCTGCACAGGAGATTCACGTGTGATGGAACAGCACCAATTAGAAATTAAAATGCACTGAGAACATTTGAGATGCAGCTGGGCAAAATCTATTTGCTACTGTACCCCACATTATCTGAATCTCCAAATGAAATCACAGATTTTTACTGTATATTTAGCAAGGGTCATTAGACCCCAACATCCTAAGTCTCACACACGTGTTTCAGATGTATTCTTCCAAGAGTTTTAAGTAATTTTTAAACAGCCCTCTATCTAGATAAGTCAAAGAGATTTACTACAAGTGAATTTAACTTCTACACTGGGTATGGCATAATGAAAGGCCATTCAATTCCATAAAATTAAAAAATGTTACAGGTAAGCTTTGATAAGCAAATATTTTTACTGCATAAAAATAAATCACTTCTATATCCTCTATTCTCAAACATGAAATTGAACACGATGGCACACCTGCAATTTCAAATGTTAATTTTAAGGGCTTGGAGCATCGTTGTTTCATTTTTCTAAACATCACATCTGAAGTACTGACTGTATTTCACCCCTCTTTCCTGTCGTGTCCACACTTATTAACTACTGCTTAAGTCTTATGCTCATAAAACCACACTTGTATGCTACATTCTTGATACTATAAAGATTTTCACTCCAAGATAAAAGGAGCTAAATTAAGAAGCATCTTTTCCTTCCCTTGTAACATTCCTTCCATCTGTGAGATGTGTAATGGGCTGGAAAGTGTTATCATTGCCTGGAGGCAACAGGTTGCCTAGAAAAAAAACGTCTCCCTTAAAGCAGTACAGCATTAGTCAGATACATATGATAAAGTGGAATACAATGCCTGCCACAACTCTAGGGATCTAATTGCTCTAGGGATACCTTGTCCAACAGTCTTCACAGAAGCACCACACATGCTTCATCAGAAAAAAAAAAAAAAAAAAAAAAAACAGATTTTGAGTTTTTTGCTCTATATTGTAGAAATATAAATCAAATGTTTTATTCCTTATAACTTAAATATAGTCATTGAATGAATCATATCAAACTGAAGGCAGCTGCATTTTCACAGAAAACTGTTATTCAAATGAAGATTGACTATGCTGCAGTCATTCATGTTTTCCTTACAATTTATCTCAAGTGCGTAATAGAAAAGTCAGTATTTGCTTTTCTGCTTTTCAGAACCTCACTCTCACCTTTTAAATATTCTCTGATAGTATATATTCTACCATGCTGTTTTGCTTGAAGAACCACCTTTTACTTTTCACTCAATTTTGTATTCCTTTTTGTATTATAAACACAATTCATCATTATTAAAAACTGTCTCTAGCAATCACCCAGCAGAGATTACCTTCTGTTTCCTGCATACTGATTAAGTGCTATGGAACCCAATAACAGGCTTAGGGCTCAGAAGGGGTCTTTTCATTCATTTGAAATTTCCTCAAAAGGCACAGCTATTTTCAACTCCAAGTACAAGATGTATATAAGATTTTTATAAGATGCAAACACACTTTCTTCATCCATCACCACGAAAAGAATCCTAGATTTACCTAAATTTGTATTGTGTCAATGTATTTTCTGATTAAAAAAACACAAACACAGTTAAGCAAATTTTTAGCAACACAAAAGCAGAATATTTTTCATTGAGCAGATTTGACTAATTCTTATGCAGGAACAGTACTAAAGCAAGTGTGAAAAAATAGAAGTTACTTTTTAAATACTGAAGCCTTCACAATTTTCTGCTGTCTTTACATACAGTAAGCACTCATCTATCCTAAAGCAGAAACACTGGCACAGCAGTCTTCATTACAGTTTCAGTAGGGTTTAAATGGCCATAAAAAAATTAAACACAGGAATTTGAACATAAGCACCACTTAATTCCATCTAAAATTAAAATGAAGGTTAGCCCAAATGCTGCTTTGGCATATTCACACAGTTTGTTCCTGGTTTTTCAGTTTTTTTGTGGTTTTTTTTTTTTTTTTTTAATTTCCATTGACTCTGAAGGTTTCCTTGTGCTGAAATGTAAAGACAAAACAAGCTACATTTTTAATCCACCTAAGCCTTTCTTTGTTTATACAGTGTTGCTGTATACATGCAGTTCAAATCTAGTGCAGTCCAACATCTCTCTCACTGGAGCTGACCACACAAAGCCAGCCAGGCATTTTGCAATTAGTGCATGTAGTCACAGCCTTGCCATTAATGTCACATGCAGTCTCCACCCCAGGAAAACTATAGAATCACAGAATCACCAAGATAGGAAAAGACCTCTAAGACCATCCAGTCCAATCATTCACCTACCACAAATATTTCCCCTCTCAATCATGTCCATCAGTACAACATCTAAATGTCTATCAAACACCTTCAAGGGACAGTGACTCCATCACTTCCCTGGGCAGCTCATTCCAGCACCTGACCACTCTTTTGTAAAAGCAATTTTTTCCTGATACCCAACATGAACCTCCTCTGGCACAACTTGAAGTCACTCCCTCTAGACCAGGCTCTAGTTACGTGGGAGAAGATGCTGATCCACCCTGCCACAGCTCCTTTCAGGTAGTTGTAGAGAGCGCTAAAAGACTCCCCCGAGTCTCCAAGCCTCCAGACTAAACAATCTCAGTTCCCTCAGCCACTCCCCATTAAGATTTGCACTCTTGACCCCTCACCAGCTTCATTGCCCTTCTCTGGAAATACTACATGGCCTCAATGTCTTTCTTGTAATGAGGGACCCAAAACTGAACACAGTACTCAAAGTACGACCTCACCAGAGTTGATGGTCACTTCCCTGCTCCTGTTGGCAGCGCTATTTCTGATAAAAGTCAGGATGCCATTGGCCTTCTTGACCACCTGGACACATTGCTGGCTCACGGTCAGCCTAGTGTTAACCAACACTCCCGGCTCTGTTTCTTCTATACAGTCTTCTTGCCACTCTGCCCCAAGCCTGTAGCATTGCCTGGGGTTGTTGTGGACCTGGCACTCAATCTTGCTGGCCAGCTATACAGCCTGTCCAGATCCCTCTGTAGGACTTTGCTACCCCCAGGCAAATCAACACTTCCTGTCAACTTGGTGTGAGGTGTGATCTGCAAAGTTACTGAGGGTGCACTCAATGCCCTCACCCAGACCATCAATAAAGATATTGAAGACGACAGGCCCCAGGACCAACCCCTGGGGAGCACCACTCGTGACTGGTCTCCAGCTGGATTTAACTCCATTCACCACTCTATGAGCCTGGCCATCCAGCCACTTCTTTACCCAGTAAAGACTGCCCCTGTCCAATCCACAGGTTTTCAGCTTCTTCAGAAAAATACTGTGGGAGACAGTGTCAAAGGCTTTGCTGATGTCTAGGTAGACTATGTCAACGGTCTTTCCCTCATCCACTAGTTGGGTCAGCCGGTTGTAGAAGGAGTTGCTCAAGCAGCACCTGACTTTGGTGAATCCACACCGGCTGAACCTCATCCCCTGGTTGCCCCTACATGCCATGGGATATCCTTCAAGGTGATCTGTTCCATAACCTGGCACCAAGGTCAGGCTGACAGAGCTGCAGTACCCCAGAACCTCCTTATGACCCTGCTTGTAGATGGGAGTCACACTGACAAGACTCCAGTTCTGAGACCTCTGTGGTTGACCAGGAACTCTGATAGACGGTGGAAAGCAGCTTGGCAATCATTTTTCTTTTCTTTTTCACCCCAGTGGCCAGGTCAAGTTCAAGCTTGGCTTTTGCCTTTATAATTTTCTTCCTGTATATCCTAACTCCTTATTCTTATTCTGCCTGAGTTGCCTGTCCCTGCCTCCACAGGAAGTTAATCCTATTCACTGAAAGTCAGGCTTTCAGTGTTCAGTGTTTAGAGTACTTAACCTTGGGCTGCTATTCTGATCTAATTTCCTATTTCAGACTAGAAAAAATAGCATCATACTGTTTACTTAATGTTCTAATACAGAAAACAATCTGTAGAGCCGTTAAGGATACCAGACACTGACATATTCAGAGGTGTGAGGAGAACACACTCTAAAAAATCCACCTTTTAGTACAAGTCATTTTCTTGTCTAGCCTGGTGTTCTGTTTCATGGCCTTGTTTCTGAGGTGCTTTGCTAACTGACAGCAGCCTGATACACAGTGGTGTTCTCTCAGAGTCTTCCTGCTTACCACAGCACTGAAAACTTTTGTCATTTTTATGGCATATTCAGCTATCAAGTTTGGTAAGAGCAATGCTTAGCCCTCCTGATACCACTAACTGCAAAAACACTTATGATAGCATACTAGTTCAGAGGGTACTGAAAATAATTCATCCTCAAATTAGGCTTCTGCTATGGATGTGGATACGTATTTAGGTATGAACTTCCCATGATGAAACTTAAAGCCATTCCTTCTCATCCTATCACTGCTACATGATGCCTCCTCTTCTCCAAACTAAACAATCCCAGTTCCCTCAGTGCTGCCCATAAGAACTGTGCTTACAGACCAGCACAGCTTCTCTGCCCTTCTCTGGACACACTCCAAGGCCTCAGTGTTTTTCCTGTAGTGAACTATAATTTCTTGATCACTTTAAAGTGGTCGATAAAGAACTAGCACCACTTCACTTCAAAAGAATTGATGCTGTCCTCTGCACAAACCCCAGTCACCCATGCTACCCCTTACGCTAGTATGAGTCTACTTTCAATCACACTGTAAAATGAATTGGGAAATTGATCCACGTTCAATTAATCGCAAAGAAAGAAAGAAAAAGATTAGCTATGGAGATGCATTCAGAATTACCTTCACTGCTTTCTGAATTATCTCCCAAATTCCCTAACAAAAATGAAAACAAGGAAAGCAAAACCAGGTTTTGGTACCTTTCAGCACAACAATGGCAATGTTACTTCAAGGAACCACAGACCTACCTGAAACAAAATTCTTTCTGTTTATTATTGGTAGTAGGCAAATACATCAAACTTCAGGATTGTTGAGGCATTCTTTTGGAAACCATTCCTGTGGAAACTGTTTCAGGTATTTAATTTGAATACCGATGTCTAAATCGATTGAGACCATCACTCGAACGGTCGATGCTACAGAAAGACTAATTCAAATACTACCAAATATATTTCCAGCTTCTTGCTACAAGATGGTTTCTGAACCTGTGAGTTGTTTATACACCAATGATTTGCAGGCCCAATACATTCTGCTTATGTCCCAAAACTTCAAAATCAATTTGAGCTATGCAACTGGTAAGATTACCTTGGCAACTTGGATAGGACTTAGGACTGAGCAACTATCAGCTTTGCAAGACTGCTCACACTTAAAAAGCATCTAATATAAGTTAGCAATAACCAAGAAACAAACACTACCATGGCATATTCATAAAAGACAACACAGCAAGGCTTTAGAATGTCACAGAAGACACTCACTCCCTGGAAAGCAAGCCCTGGGCAATAATTAAATCTACAGTGACTTCATGTAAACAGCACCGTTTTCACAGAGGCTGGAAGAGTATGCCAATTTACAAGCCTAAGAAGCTGAGCAACATTACAGCAGGTTGTAATGAGGCTGGCCCTCTTCAAGCAAGGTGCATTTCAAGAACTAACCATCAGCAGGATTATAGACACCAGCCCTGATGTATCTGTAAGGGACCATTCCCACTGGCAGACTCTGGAAAGATGACAACAGTAGGACTGTCAGCAGTCCTGACTCTCACAAAGATCATTTCTGCAAGATAGACAGACTAACAAAAGTATCACTGAGGTGAAGAGACCCGAAAAGCAAGCACATACATAATGGAATTATTTAAGATGCTGATCCTGGGCTTCAGAGAAAGCCAGCATGGGAAGCACAAGGGTAAATATTTTGCATCTAAGAGGCTTAAGAGAGGAAAGAGTCCTGTTTCTAAAATCCCTAAATCCACAGAAGCTCATAGCAATCCCAACACTACGGTGGTGGTCCAGAAGGTTTTGAGAGGCAAAAAGGGGAGGCAGGAGGCCAAGTGTTCTGTTTTTTTCCCCTAATGCTTAAAGGAACACAAGACAGTGAATGTGCCTTCTAAGTCCCTAGATCCAACTGAAGTATATGTTACAAGAGTGCAAAACTGAAGATAGTCACGCAAAAGATATAAGAAAAATCATATAGAACTGAATAGTTCAGTGGGAAGATCATTGAGTCCAAACGATAACTACCTTATAGCAATAATTCATGAACAGAAACAACTAAGTCAGTAGCTTCAAGGTTTTCAGGAAACAAGCTTGAGTTTGTAGCCTAGCAAAGTCTATAATGTGTCCTTCTTAGTAAGACCTCTCCTAGACTACTCATGAATGTTTCAGATGCCAATCCAAGACTTACTAGAACCAGATCATAATCAGCCTAATCAGAAGGATGCAAAGCTCTTCTTTTTCAAAAGTTTATATTTCTGAATTCCCAAACTCTCATTTTGTGAACTTAGTGCTTTTAAACATGGGGAGGAATCCCCAAATTGCAGAGCAGTATATCGCTTGGTAAAAGCAAAATCTATGACATCAATTGCTAAATATATTTTCACTTTTCTTTTTTTTTTTTTTAATGATTTTTCCCTTCAGGAAATTCATTTAATATTAACATTTTGTATTTCTGCAATGACCACATGTTGTTAGCTTTAAAAATCCTTAAATTAAAAATTAAGATAAAAATCAGACTATGATTAATATTTAAGGGTGCTCAAAATTGTTAGTCTTAAGAATTTCCAAGTTCACCTACAGAGAGCTGTAAATTCAAGGCCTGAGATTTATTACTTTGACTGTCATGACGTAAAGACCACACATTAACTTCTATTTCAGACCTTCTTCCAGTGACAAGCAAACTATTAGTAAATGTAAAAGCTCTGAGATGAACACTTCCTGAAAAAATACTCAAATTCTGCTGACAAAATATGCATGATTTTTCACTGTGGAACTGAGGTCAAACTGGACCAAAACATCACAGTTTTCCCTAAAAATCTTCTCTCCATTATGAGGACAAAGTCTACAAATGAAGGTACAGACCTTTCTTGCATGCCACACTTTCTCATTTTCCTGTGTGTATTTCATGCTCTCTCTGATATATCTGCTACTTGCATTGTATCACATTAGCATTAAAAAAAAAAAAAAAAGAATATTTTCCCCTTACCTCTCTGCGAGACTTCCCTGCGATCTGCTTCTGAGTCTCCTTTAACTTGCGCGCACTGTCAAGTTCAGCTTGAAGTTTTGAAGCCAATTCCTTCAAACAAAGTGGTAGCACTGAATTAGTTTCACCATTCTGAACTGACAGAAACCTGTCAGTAAGTCAGAAGTAACTATTCATTTCATTTATTTACATTTTATTACATTTTTTAAAACTCCAAAGACACAAACAGACTAAAGAAAATGTCAATATAATTCACACAACTCTTTACTGGAAATAAAATACAAATATTTGTTCAGACAAGATGTACTTGCAGTACAGAAATACATATTGTAATAAAAACACCTGAAAATTAGGGTTTGTTGTTGTTGTTTAAAAACTAATTCAGAGTGAGTATGCAGAAAAAATGCACATTTAAAGTGACAGCAAAATTGCAATGTCATCTCTGCTACATGATTTTGCAAAAAAAAAAAAAAAAAAAAAGTATTATAATTAAAGAATCACTCTCTTCCCACACACCTCTTGTATGCTTATTCAAAATATTCTTTATTCTGTTGCTGTCAGGCTAAGAGAAGTAAGCCACGCTTGTGTCCAAACTTCCATTTGAACAACACTCCTCAAGGACCGCCTATAAAACATCTGAGTCACCAATACTAATTCCTCACAATCCTGTAACACAGCTACGTTAATTCAGAGGAACATTTTTTTTTTATCTGTGTATTTCTGTTACAGAAATATTCTATTTAAATGAAATACTCTATTTAAGTTGTACTTAAAAGTAGTATCATCAAATCTGACATGATCAGATTTCAGAGAACTTCATTTGCTCAGAAAATATACTTCTATTGTTCACGTGGCTCCTTAAAACTAAAGCACTGCGTGCAAAATTGCAGTAAACTGTCACAATTTTTCAAAAACATTACCATGTTTCCCATGAGCTCAGCTTTCACAATCCTGGCTCCCAGTTTGTTCATCTCATCTTCACTAAGGACCCGAGGCGGCTCATCCTCTGATGGATGCCTGGAAAATAACATCAGCATTAGACCTACACAAAAACAATACTGTATTCACCTGTAGAATTATTGTATACCTACTGCATTGGCACATGCACTCTTACTGTCAAAAATTATAACAACATTCGATGGAAACATTCCTGCAGTCAGAAGTTGTCACTGTTATAATGACTCTTTTATAAAGAACACTACCACTATTATTGCCTCTAAAACCAAAAAGCTGAAAGAAATTTCATGAGGTATGTTTTCTTTTAGTTCTGAGTTCATTAAAATGAGAAGCACTATCCAATGAACACTTTCCCAGCATAAAAATCAGTCAAGAGCCAGCACTAGGTATAAGACAGCAAAAAGCAAAGAAAACAGCAGTAAAAAGAGTAACTTAAACCCACTTTGTAGCCATCCTTTCTGTCTTTGGTCAGCACCTATTTCCCAGTTCTCCTGTGGCCTTCCATCTCTTGAAGACTACTCCTATGCTCGTATTTATCTGCTCACAGCACCATCTCTGTAACAACGCTGGGCTTGAATGCTGCCAGGGATGGCGACTCCACCACCTCCCTGGGCAGCCCATCCCAGTGCCTGACCTCTGAGAGAAAAAGTTTTTCCTTATGTCTAAATTTGTCTCATTTGTAACATATGAAATGCTCCTAGGGAAGCTACTGGTGCCAGCTTCTTGGGATAATAAAGAATACCACAAAGAGTAACTGTAAAAAGCCATCAAACGAGTTTCACTTTTTTTTCCTCTAACCATAAAACAGCCTTCAAACAACAAACTCTGAATACAAAAGAGCTAATAAAAGTGATATAAAAATCCAGCTATGATATCGGTCCCTGCTATTAAAAGGAAGACTGAATTCACTCACAAATCAATACAATTAAATCCCACTGGAATTGAAGAGTGGGAGGATGGCAGGATTTTGAAACACAGTTTTTACCCCTGCCAAATTACCCCTTACTTTTATCTTTGCCTTGAAGATGTCCAATCCAAAACACAAAAAGTCAACAAAACTCAAAAGGCCACAAAAATATTCACGCTAACTTCACCAGAAACAGAAACTTCATAGACGAAGTTCTCAATTCCCCCTAAACCTCCATTTTCAAAACAAGGCAGAGCACTTGAGCAAAGGAAGCAAGAGATGGTTATCACTTCAGGCAGTGTTTTTGAGCAGTGTTAGTAACTGCCTGCTGCAGGGGGCCTGCTTTGCAGGGGGGTTGAACTCGATCATCTCCAGAGGTCCCTTCCAACCTCTACAGTTCTGTGACTCTGTGAATCAATCCCTTAAAACTTTTTGAGATTAGTGGCATTGTTTTGCTGTTCTTTACTTTTTGGTCTCAGATTAAACTCTGAAGCAGTCACATAATTAAGTGTGACGTCCTGCAAACACTCGCTGGATAGACTTTTCCTCTGGAGAGACCCCCTGGACATCTAATCAGCACTTTTAATTAACCTGTGTCATAAATGTCCAAAACACTTTGATCTATAGACTGAAGAAGCTCTCCCCATGTTTTAGAAGTGATAAAATCTAAAAGGTACATTGTCAGTGTGAGAGAAGAATTGAACTACAGCAACAACTATTAATTCAAGGCTTCATTTCAGTGAAGGTTTACTTTTAGTTTTTGAACAACATCGAAAACATACATGTAATGCAAGCCTTAAAACTTTAGGAAGAAAAGAAAGCAGCAGCTATAAATCATTACCCAAATTAAGTACCTCAAAAACCCAACCCCAAAAAGCTGCAAGATTCAGAATACAGAAGTTATTACTGAGGGGAACAGGAAGACACGCCATGTTCTTTTCAAACACAGCAATGAGACACACACAGGGAGTTGAGAGTCAGTTTAAAAGAGCTTGGAAATAAACCAATAAGCAAAGGCTACTAAGGTCTGGAAAACTATATAATCTTCACTTATCTACTGATAAATCAGCTCAGTAATCAAATTGGTTAAGAAATAGAATTATAATATAAAAGAAGATGCACAATTGGGTTTCAGAGTACTAAAACAGAAAACATGCAAAATAAAGTATCAGCTAAATAGCTTCCATGCTTAATTCTGTTCTGAGAGGGAAAGAAAAGAATTACATCAAGTTATCTGTTCTACCATTACAATTTAATTCAATGTACTGGAATAAGCAAACCACTTCTGCACACAATCTAGTTTTCCCAAATTTGCGGTTCTGCCCAGAACCAGTCAGCCTTGTGCTTGCTACATGTGCTAAAACCAAACAGTAAAAGATGCAGCTTTTGCACTTGCCGTATAAAAACATGATTTGCCATCATCTAGCAAAAAAAGAAAAAAAAATACCATTGTAAAGCAGTAGTTGCTTGTTCTAAGATAACAATCAGAAAGTGATTTTGGTGCCAGTGCTAGGGCACACAAACTGCTTACGACAGAATGGCAAACTACTCCTGCCACAATGTACATTCATGCTTTAAAAAAAAAAAGTCAACATCACTTTACCCCTGCTATGAAAGGAAATGCACATTTCAGTAGTTCCATTCAAAGCAGAAAATATAGTAAGTAAAAATTTGGAAGAACCACACAATCTGTGCAATACAAAGAACTGTGTAGACTCAGCCACTTGCCTTTGGTTCGTCACACAGTATTGGTTTAATGTACAATTTACCTTTGCAAATACACTGCAGGGTTTCTGCAAGTACTACATGTAGGAGCAGTTGTATGTTAAATAAAGAACTGTAAGGTACTGTCTTGTTACTAGAATCCAACATTAAAGCATTAAAAGTGAATTCATAACCTCACTATAAGAATTTTTAATGCAAATAACTGACAGGAGCATTTAAGAAACAAGGAATTATACCTGAGAACATTTCATCAACTGCTGTTCCTGACTAAATCCTGTCACCTTACATACACAGGCCATGAACAATCACTTGCCAGCTTCCCCAGTCAGTCAGACCCCGTGTACCTGCATAACACTACGTCAATTGTAAAACACTCTGCACATGTTTATCAGCTACCAGGAAGATCCAAAGCAAACCTTCACAGTAATTCCCACACTAGTTATATCACTGGAAGAACAAACCAGCTGGTAATGATGGAGAATAGCTAGCTTTAAGAAGAGAAACAACTCAATTTTCTGCAACTCATTTTTCTACCCTCTCCTTACTACTCCCCATTTTCTTTTAATAAAGCAAGTCAGTCAAACTGAAATTTCCATCACATGCTGCCTTGCATCTCCCTTCCCATTCCTTTTCATCTTATCCCTTTTTCACAGAAAATACACCTTTCTAATCAATATCTTCTGCTATTTTTCACGTGCTATTACTTTAGCTTATGAGTGAATTTTACAGGAGGCAAACCTATCCCTTGTTTTAATAATTACTTCAGTTTTCAGTTCACATTTCTGACATTTAAAGTTTGTCTTTACTAAATTAATCAAAACATGAAACATGGTTTTGCTTGGTAGAGGGGGCATGTTAATAGGACAATTTTACTGTAGCGTGAGCTAACATTATAAAGAAGCAGCAAAATAATCTGTAACTGGCAATTCTTAAATATGCCAAGGAAACAGAGGAAACAGAGGTGCTCATTAATTCCACACAGGTCCATTTTGGCCATGCCTAGCTGGGAGACAAGTGGACAAGTGTCCACATAATTAAAGATCTGACATGGACAGCTTGAATACTACTATAATAAATGCAACATTTTAGCTATACTTTGCCATGAACAATACAGACAAACCAAAGACAAGAAGAGGTGTTTGTAAAATACCTGGAACATGCTGTTATGCTGTCAGATGACATTTGCTGCTTCTCAGGGATACTGGTTGGGTACTCCTCTCGTGATTTCTCTTTTTCAAAACTTTGAGTTCTTTCACCATGCCTTTTTGCTGCAGCATCCAATGACTTCTGATCAGACACTGATCTTTCACTGTTCTTTTGTGTGTGCGTTCTGTTCCACAATGGAGTATCCTCACTAGGTTTTTGGAAACGGCTGCTTAAAGAGCTATGAAGAGGCGATTTTGAAGAAGATCCCTGTGACTTGTAGTCCCCAGATGCACTGTAAGATGACAGGTCATCTTCAGAGGGTTTCAGAAATTTGTGTTTTATGTCACTTAGAGACACACTCTTTTCTTTACTTCGTTTTTCATCCAAGTGTTTTTCTACTTTGGAGCTATAGCCTCTCAATTCTGAGTCTCTACTGCTGTGTCCACGTTCTTGGTTTGCTCTTGTTCCATCTCTATCATAACCTCTGTCTTCTTGTGTCCATTCTTTGCCATGCTTCTTCCTTGTATGTCCCCCACACATGTTTCTACCATCTTCATGTCGTGTCTCATCTTTCATACAATGTTCCTTCTTCTCATTTTCAGAGTAGTCATGTTTTTTCCATCTACCACTTCTATAATCATTTTCCTTCTTGGTTGCAACTTTTTCAGCTTCTTCTAACCGTGACTGAAATGCCTCCATTGACTACAAGAAAGAACAGAAAAGGTCACACTGCTTTTAAGCTCATGAAGTATTGTAAAGCTCCTTAAGAAATATTACAAAAAAGGCATCATTCTGTGAAAACGTATCACTGTGCAGAACCGTGAGCCATGGAGGGGGAAGGAAGAAGGAAAATCAATTCAAACAAAAAGTAAGAATTAACAATTTAGAGTCTCAAGTGCTCCACAGGGAAGGCATTCTGATCACTTATCTTGGACTGTTTCTAACTTTCATCCAGTGGCTCTACTGTAAAGCTCTGAACACTCTTGGGAACAGGAAGCACAGCTTCACAACTGTTTCCTCCAGCTAACTCAGCGATTAGGAGCTTGAGCTGGCAAGAAAGGTTTCTTCTTACCTGCTCATGAACTTTACATTTATGCTCACTGGATGTTCAGCTTTTACAGAACCAGCAGATGTTCCCACTGAAGTATTTTATCATCCAGCTAAATTCTTAAAAACGTAAGAGAGAAAGCTTGAAATCAAAATCCATTAGCCAATTATACAAAATGTGAACTGTTCCTCTTCTTTCATTTTGTAGTAGGCAATGCAACACATTTGAGCAGTTAAACGCCACAAATTACATATTTCGTAGAATGGCTTGGGTTGGAAGGGATCTTAAAGATCATCTAGTTTTTACTCAAAATACTACATAGAATCATAGAATTGCTCAGGTTGGAAAAGACCTTAAAGATTATCAAGTCCAACCACAACCTAACCATACTACACTAACAACCCTCTGCTAAATCATGTCCCTGAGCACCACATCCAAATGGTTTTTAAACACATCCAGGGATGGTGACTCAACCACCTCCCTGGGCAGCCTATTCCAGTGCTTCACAACCCTTTCTGTAAAGAAATTTTTCCTGACATCCAACCTAAACTTACCCTGGCACAACTTGAGGCCATTTCCCCTCGTCCTGCCACCTGTCACCAGTGAGAAGAGACCAGCCCCGCTCTCGCTATAATATACTTTCAGGTATTGGAAGAGAGCAGTAAGGTCTCCCCTCAGCCTCCTCTTCCTTAGACTAAACATCCCCAGTTCCTTCAGTTTCTCCTCATAGGCCATATTCTCCAAGCCCTTCACAGGCCTTGTTGCCTTTCTTTGGACCTGCTCCAGCACCTCCATGTCCTTTCTGTATTGAGGTGCCCAAAACTGAACACAGTACTCTTGGTGGGGCCTCACCAGTGCCAAGTACAGGGGCAGGATGACTTCCCTAGTCCTGCTCACCACACCATTCCTGATACAAGCCAGGATGCCATTGGCCTTCTTGGCCACCTGGGCACACTGCTGGCTCATATTCAGCCAACTGTCCATCAGTACACCAAGATACACCCTTTCCATCAGGCAGCTTTCCAGTCATTCCTCCCCAAGCCTGTAGGGTTGCCTGGGGTTGTTGTGACCAAAATGCAGGACCCAACACTTGGCCCTTATTGAAACTCATACAGTTAACCTTGGCCCATCGATCCAGTCTGTCCAGATCCCTCTGCAGTGCCTTTCTCCCCTCAGGCAGATCAACACTCCCTCCCAACTTGGTGTCATCTGCAAACTTACTGAGGGTGCACTCAATCCCCTCATTAAGATGGTTAATAAAGATGTTAAATAGAAGCAACCCCAGTTCCGAGCCCTGGGGACACCGCTCATGATCAGCTGCCAACTGGATTTAATTGACCAGCACTCTTTGGGCCTGGCCATCCAGCCAGTGTTCCACCCAGCAGAGCATGCGCCCATCCCAAGCATGGGCAGCCAGCTTCTCCATGAGAATGTTGTGGGGGACAGTGTCAAAGTCCTGTACATACTGAGGCATACCAGGCCAAGACCTCTTTCAATCACTACCCTGTACCACAGCAGCTAGAGTGTGTGTGCGTTTGAATCCTACTTTCTTGAAAAAGACTCTTAAAAATAATATTCTCTAAAATCACTGGCATCAACTAATTTCCAACAGTGCTGACCTTGCTGGTTTCATCATTCAGGCATGACAAGACAACAGTATGAACTCACACTGTCTTATCCAAGATTCACACAACCAAACCAACCAAAAGAAAAAAACCAACATACACACCCCACACACAAAACTCAAAACTATAAAATTACAGCCAAGATTAAGTGCTAACATCCCACACATTTGACTAGTGCTTTTAAAGACAATATTACTATATCTAGAAGCCTTGAAGAGCAATCTGATCTAGCTTAGGTGTCCCTGTTCACTGCAGGGGAGCTGGAGTAGATGACCTCTAAAGGTCCCTTCCAACTCAAAATGTCACTGTGATTCTATGATTTTAATATTGTTATGGCAGACTTAATAAAGCAGTCTTTAAAAATAATTTTTAAACACTTCCAAAACATACAGCTTTCTCAGTGCATTGGGACAAGTGGCCAGAAGATTCACATCTGGTAAAACCTGACACAGTTCTCCAAATTACCTCGGAATTATTATTACCCACAAACTGTGTGCAGGCAAAAAATATATTTTCTAATAACTATCACAATTTTGAAAGCACTCAGATACTTTGTAACTGGAATCGTTTGATCAACAATGCTGAAGGAAATTATTTTAATATATAGAATCCTACAGCAAACCTAAATAATATTAACAAAAAAGATATTAAATGAATTTGGATAGCATAAAACTTTTCATCACTGCAGAGAAGCTTAAGAGGCTGCCTTTTCCTGCTTCTTTCCTACTGCTTCTTTCTGACACTGCACATTATTTCTGTTTTTACACGAAAGTAACCTTTTCCAAGCACCTATAAAAATATATTGTATTTATAATTACTATTAAAAAAAATTAACTGAAGATCCTTACCCCGTATCTTTCAGCTACAATTTCCTCAATATCCCGTTTCTCTCTCTCAGCCTGCTCCTTCATTCTTTGATATGATTTTCGTAACCAACTTAAACCAGCATCTTCTATCACTGTAACTAAAATAGAAAACAATGAGAAGTCATAATTTTGTATTTCAGAAGTTACTCCTATTTAAAACATGCTCTATATGTGACATTAAACCTTCGCCTGAAGTTAATGTAATAACTGGTGGGATGCAAAAGAAAAACAGAAGGAATCTAATAATGCAATTACACATTTTTATAAGTTCAGTCGAGTGTCCCTCAGTCATACTATTGATTAAATTTAAGCTTCTCTGTTTTGTCACTGAACACAACATAGGTCTTCCAAGACAGGAGCAGCACACAGAAAGCTGCGAGATTTTTCTAAATGAACTTAAAGAACCTTCTTATTGTTTTCACCTTCTGTCTGCTCTTTGGCACACCCATTCAATACAAACAAGCGCATTTTCTTTCTCAGAAAACTGATGAGTAACCCACTGCTCTTCCTTTGAGAAGTTAGCATGAGGTCTTAACACTCAGAACACATCCACCAATGCCTGCCGCCTTCATACAGCGCTGATCTCTGCTACTCCTGCAAGCGTGCATGAGGCTAATGGTTTGTAGGACAGAGTGTCCAAGGGAAAGGTTCCCAAACAGAAATGCAAGGGACCTGAGTGTTCCCCGCTGACAGAATACGAGGGCCTTTTCACCACATGATAAATGTTTCATGACATTATGAAAAACGCTTTTGCTAGAAACAGATGAGATAACCCCAGGGTAAGGAAAGAAACAAAAAGGTTACAGAAATAATATTTTTCACAAATTGCATCTGCAATGCAGTTCACTTTAATGTGACTCAGACTTCTGTAGTTGAGTATTTTAAAATTATAATTTGTGTAATGGAATGAAAGGAACCAAATGAGATGACAACAATTTATCTTGTCTTGGTTAAATCATGCTTCTTTATTTTAATTAGTTCCACATGGGGAATTTCTATGAAGATACTGAAGGTTAAACCACTCAAGACTAGCAACCAGTGAAGAGAAATTCTGCAAAACAACATACTATGATATTAACCCAATATTCACTACTGAATTTTCATCTGAATTCTACTTTATCTATAATCCAGTTACATTAACATCTGTAATAATTTGCTAGTAACCCACAGGCCAGAGAGTGGAGATAGGAATTTAAGATTATTAATAAAGTTGTTTACCTTTTTTAACTGAAGCTGAATGATCCTCCTCTGGTGGCAATCCCGTACCACCGTCCTTCCAATAGGGATTGAGTTCTCTCTCAGAAAGCACGGCCTGATACAAAGATAATGTTTATGCAGGCATTGCATATGTTTTGTAGTTTATAATATAGTTTATATTTGTCTCCATTTATTTTCAACTCATCATGCTACACACATCTGTTGTAAGATGGTTTGATGTACCCAATAAGGAATAGATAAAATATAAAGCTGCATGGAAAGCAATTGGGTGGAACAGTCATACCATAGAACAAACCATATTCTTCTAGGATCAAGAGTACGTATAAGTGGTCATCAACCATATAATGCATGCTGACAGTCTGGTAATGGTCCTTCAACGGGTCAGAAAAAACATTCAGCAAAATATTATGTGGGAAGAAGAAAGATTAAGCTCTGCTCAAAAGCGAATACCTGAAGTGCTGTGTAGCACACAAGAACAGTCCAGGTCTGCCTGGTTCTTAACTACAATGTTTTGTAGTAATAATAATGTACAAGTATTTGAAAAGCATGGCAGAAAGAAAAGGTTGTGATCATCAACTACGTTTTCAAATCAGATCATACTGCATTGAAAGAGCTGAATGAACAAATGAAGCCACCAACAACTGTACACACACAGAACTAATTTTATGACACCAAGCCCTTCCGCAATTGGACTCTGATCCTCCGAAGTGTTAACGCACAACTACCGCATGGAAGGCACTGCAACCACTCTGAGTTCCTTCTTCATGAAAAACAGCCATATTACACTTTAACACAGAAACCTGAGTGAGCTTTTACCGCACAAAACAACAGGGCTCCTTTCACACATATCATGGGGAGAAGGCCAGGCCAAGAGTATGTAACTACACAAAACATCTCCGAAGTACTTCAATCGTTACAGAACTTAGTACTTGCTAAGCTGGCCTTTTTCTTACTGAAAAGGTAACTACAGGCTTTTCTCTACAGGATAAGCCTGCTATAAGAACCCTTCCTAACCCAAAGAGAACAAATATCTGATCCATTTAATCAGAACCGTTATCATACATAACATCAGGCATTAATCTAAATAATTTAAAATTATACTGAAACTTAGGTATTAGAACCAATTCATTATGTAAAACATGGTAAAATGTAGAAAAAAGTTGGTGCATTAATTCCTCCTACCTGCTCAATTTCTCGAGCTTTCTGTCGTTCCAGTATTTTGTCTTTCTCTCTTTCACCTTTGACAGATGCCAGTGACATGGTTTTCAGAGACATGAAGTCTAAATTCATCCATTCTTCTCTCTTCAAAAAAAAAAAACAAACAAACAATGCAACTATTGACAAAAGCTACTTACAACAAACAGCACACATTTTACTAATACGTATGAAATATTTTGATGAAAGGCAAAAGCGATTTAATGAGCTTCAGTCTTTAATATTTGTGTAGAACTGGTGGAACTTCCTGTGTTCCAGTTTGTGCCCGTTGCCCCGGTTGTCCACCCAGTGTATTTAAGACAGCAGTAAATATGCAAAACGTATAGACAGCTTTTTTTTCATTTTTGCTTAAGTGAACTTTGTACAGCTAAGCCAATTCCTTTTCCATCAATACAGGATTTCAATTTGCTGCTTTTGGCTTCATAAACTCCTATGTATCTTCTAGCATATACAAAATCTGCCAAAAAAAATATCATTGAGCATAGTTCATACTGGGGATATCTCAGCATCTAACAGCACCCCCAAATAAAAGAGTTGCACATCTAAATTCTGTCATTTGTACCCCACAGTAGCAGGTAGAAAAGCCAGACTGAGGACATTCAAAAACGAGGAGTACTTTCTAAAGAACAGCAGCATATGGACAACCTACTCAAATTTGAAACACTTCTTTATACATACAAACCCTGAAGCATCAAAGAAGGCAGTGTCACACACATTATAAGCAACTACTCGGCAAAAACATTTGGAACACTTCTATGTATAGTACAGGAATCAAAATGACACAGCTACATCTATTTCAAAACATGCCTTTGCAGAAGAGTCTTCAAATGTCTTTGCTAAGGTTCAAGTCTGAGCTGTCAATCTTAACAGATGTTGTATGTTAACTAGTTCTCCAGTGCTCAAAAATGAGTGTTTTGGAGGTGATAAACAACATTCCACTTCTCAGATCTCCTCCAAGAAAGAACTGAAAACTAATCTGCCTTCAAGTCATTCAATAGTATCTACACTTACATAACCAAGCAGTATGGATCAACAGAAGATTTGTAAGGATCTGGAGGACACCTGGTCCAAGCTCCCTGATCCCACACAGAGAAGGGTGCCCGGGTCAATATCCAGATGTCTTCTGAAGATCTCCAAGGAGATTTCACAACTGCTCTGAGCAGTCCTGTATGCATCTTCTGTATATATGAAATGGGTTTATGAGCTCCAAGACTGCTTTATAATGACAGCAAAAATACAAAAGGTAGGAATGACTACTCATCCAAAATAAGACATGTCCAGAGTGTGCAGAGTAAGTGACTTTACATGAGAAATGTCTGGCAAAAACAATGGCTTTGCAATACAAATCACAATGATATCCATAAGGACTTGTGGGCCACAGAAATGATCCAACAGATGGAACACCTTTCCTACCAGGACAGGCTAAGAGAGCTGGGGCTGTTCAGCCTGGAGAAGAGAAGGCTCCAGGGAGACCTGAGGGCAGCCTTTCTTTATGTAAAGGGGAGCTGTAGGAACAGATCCTCTAGTAGGCTCTTTCGTGATATGACAAGGGGAAGTGTGTTCAATCTAAAACAGGGGAGATACAGATTTGATATAAGGCAGAAGTTTTTTTTTTTTAAATAAGGGCAGCAAGGCAGTGGCACAAATGCCCCATCCCTGCAGACACTTGAGGTCAGGCTGGATGGGGCTCTGAGCACCTGATGGAGCTGTAGGTGTCCCTGTTTACTGCAGGGGAGCTGGACTAGATGACTTTTCTGAGTCCCTTCCAGCTCAAATGATTCTGTGATTATATTTTATTACTACATACTTTTTCAAAATATATGTGTACAATTCAGAGATTCTTTTTATTTCTCTTAATAACATTCACAGCTTCAGAGTGAGAAGCAGGAATGAAATAAGACCCTTTCACACAACTGAAGACATCATGACATGTCGCTACATTTATGCAATTCTGATAGTAAATCTGCTTACTGTGCACAGAATTCACCTTGGGAGTGGCCTTGAGCCTATAAATATTGTTGCTGAGAACTTCTGCACCTTCCTTCCTTACAACTGTTTAATAATTGCAGAAGCAAAACTTCATTCAACTGTAGAACAACTAAATTATGTAGAAAAATAACTTCTCCAATCAATATTTTTAAACTGACTCTTCAAGAAAATCAGGCTAAGTTGCTAGAGCCTCAAAACAGATGAAAGAAACTGGCGCTGGGCAACTTCAAATGTTGCACCTTGTTAAATCCTATGCAACTATCAAGTAGAGAAGCCATGAATTAATGAAATGTAACATTTACCTTGATAAACACAACTTTTCTCTGAGAAACAGTGTTTATTCAACACACTGCAAATGAACTGTCAAGAAATCCAAACACATTCCACATTTGGTCATGCTGAATTTATTTCTGGAGTAGTTACCTGACCTCTTACCTGCACAGCTGGTTCTTTTGCAGCATCTGATTGCTTGCTGACCTTCCAGGCCTTTTCTGTGTTATCTGACTGTGATGCATTTGACTCAACCCATTCAACTGAAGAATCCTAAGTATAAATTTTAATGCAAACAATTATAACACATCAACATACACTGATAAAATTTATGCCACTTACCAAGTATACTGTTAGTCAAACTTGATGCTGGTTGCTAAGCACTACTAATGTAATATTTGAGGATAAAAATGTAGTTTCGATAGATCCAAAAGGAAATTGTTCCTTCACAACCAAAACATACTGCTAGAGTGCATGAGCACACTGCAGTATGTAACACCAGTTCCCACTGGCTGCTGACTCACATCATAACACTGCTAATGTTAAAACTGTCAGAATAAAAACAAAAAAAAATGTTTTCATTGCATTACAAAAACAAAATATTTAAAAACTTTAGCTTCATCACTATGTTTTACACTGGAAAACTAAACCAGTAACTACCATCTAAAGCACTTCACATGTTATGATCTCCCATTTTCAAACCCAACTTCGACATTTGCAAACCATGCACTGTAATTTCACACTCAAACCAAACTGTATTTTATTGAAAGGAATTTCTTTGCTATTTATCTGAACCTGTTGTGGCAATAAGAGACTCTGGAACAAAGCAATCAGACTTGTGCTTTACTGTGGGACTCACCAATGTAGTTTTAGTTTTGATGAATCCCACAGGAAATGTGGGACATTTGTGGTTACTTCCCACACTTAAAGCATGGTTCACCTCCTTCAGTCACTAGAAAATAAACCTCATCATACTGCATGTTTATTCTCTCAGTAAAAGAGATTCTCTCAAAAGAAAAGTCACACTGCTACCTGACTTGGACCAAAACACCAGGAAGATGTTTTGCACATCATGGCCAGAAAGCAGCAGCTCTCTGTACTGTTTTGCCAGAGTGCCTCTGAATGAGAAGGCATCTGTCAAGAGAATCAAATGCACTGGTCTGAGCTTCCTTTGGACTAGTGTACAGCTCCCAGTTGAATATCCATGGGAGAAGGCAACAGTAGCTCATGCTTGAAATCTAAGTCAAACATTTCCAATTTTAGACACATTGTTCTACCTTATATCCCTAACTACAGAGAATTATGGATTTTTCCACTCTATTCCAGAAGTCCCCAAATATCAAGAACTAGGCTAAAAAACTGCAAATCCTTATTTTCTAACTGAATATTATAAAATTCAGACAGATTCAGATTACAGCATCTTCTAAACTGACTAAACATTTGCTATATGAAGGAGACTTGGTACATTAAAGAGACAAATATTGCCACAGCTTTTCCCAACAGGAAGAGTGAGTCTTAGTATTACTAAACATGTGTGCCCAAGTACCCATAGAACGCTGCAGTTTTTATAGAAGTCACTTGAAGCTCTTTTAAGTTTCTTACTTACTGAAGAACTATCATCAATGTCATCCTTTTTTTCAGATTTCTGTTTTTTATTTTTCTTTTTTTCTTTCTTTGATTTTTTTGAATGTTTATCCTTTTTCTTTTTTTTCTTCCCAGAATGTTCCTACAAGAAAATGTTTGTAAATGAGGTTCAGTAAACCCAACTGGCCACATACAAGAAAAACAATCATAACCTACATACCAAACCACACTGAAAAAGGTAAAACACACACATCTGGACACAGACACGTTTTATTTCTACTACCTTCTCTCTTCATCTTAGGGACAGAGAAGAGCTGTCCATAACCAATCCCCACCCCTACCCACAGTATCCTTTTCACTGGAACTAAGGCACCACATCAGACACAGATCATCTGCACTACCCTTGCTTCAGTCAAATGCAATCCCTTGAGCAACACTGTGTTATTTGTTGATATATCACACAGGTTTCTAAAATAACACTTAGGGATGTGATATTTGGATGCTCCGTTACAACATCTCTGTTGAATTAGCGCAAATGAGCTTACTACAAAACCCTGGATCCTCTAGAACTCCTCTCGAGGCACTATTCTTGTCTGGCAGTACTTGCTCCCCTGTGTATGATAAAAATTAAAGCTGGAATTGAATGATTAAAGTTGCTTTCCTCTTTCTGAGTAAAAGATTATTTCCACTTAAACTAAGCTAATTTTGAAGCATACAAAATTCAGAAATTGGGAGATCTTTTAGACCACATTAGGGCCCTCAAACCTTCCTGTGCATATGGACATGTTATAAAACTACAAACACAATTCAGTGATTTCCAGGCGCATCACCTCCTCCAGTTGCTCCACACGCTCGTTCACGTCAGGAAGCATCCACGTGTCTTCGCCTCGCAGACGCTTTTGCAGCTTGCGCCTCTCCTCCTTCTCGTAATCAATTTTGGCCTAAAACAGAGAAGAAAAATAACTAAATGGAGCTCAGTAGCATTAGGTACAGATGTTTTTGTAAGTCACATTGCCACAGTCACAGACAATTTTAAAACAGTACTTGAGAGCTTTTCGTATTACAGGACAGCAATAAACACACTTCAGGATTACTGCACGTTAAATGGGAAAGCCAACTAAAAAAAGATTATGCACCCTACTTCCTCAGGCTACAGTTCTGCAGCTTCTCTAGCACTGACTCCACCCCGTCATCCTCAGTAAACAAGGCAAAGATGTTCACCTTCCTTTCTTCACTCTGCAGAATCTTCTTTCTTGCAGCCTTCACAAACAGCACACTACGTGATACAGTGGACTTCTGACATTCCCTGGGCAATTACTCCACTACCAAGCCCAGCTCAGTATGTATTAATTTTACAAGTAAGCTGTAAGCAAGCCTTCTCAACTTCAGAAATATCTCAGCCAGATTCAAAATTTGGAGCTGCAGAAGGTTCTTCCCTTTCTGGTTATGGAGAGAAAGCTAGAAATATTTTTAGTCCTATTTCTGAAGTTAGTAATCGCTGCACTTTCAACTCCTGAAAAGGAATTCTGTAAACTATGTAAATAAGATGTCGACCCTTCCAGACAATGAAGTTTCCTGTGATACATTCATCAGAAGCACAGCTTTCAGTTCCCTCGAACTGAATTTGTCATTATGAAAACTCTTTATCCCAAATGCAATCATCACATCTGATTAAGCAGGAAATTTTTTTTTCATTATTACAACTCCACTCCTGCAATGTTTTCAGCTGTGTGAAATAAACTGTGCACTTTCTAATAAAGTTGAAGCAAAAACTAAAGGCAGGATTTGGTTTCCATCCTGAATCAGTTTCACTAGAAAGTGTTCTCAATCATAAACCAAATGACTGCACAAAAAGAATAACAATATTACATATTTGGAACTCACTGCCTCCTTTTGCACATTACTAAAGTCAAAAATTACTCCCCATCCCTTTTGTCTCCTCTATCAGCTTCATTCCTAAGCAACACTCACTCTTCTCCTATATTTACTTCCTCCCCTTTCTCCCCCCAGAGAACTCATCATTGCTGTATAAATTCTTTCACTTATTTTCCATTGCTTCTTCACATTTGCTGGATTGCTTTTTGGTTGGGTTTTTGTTGTTGCTGTTTGTTTTATCTTTATGCTTATTCTTTGCGTGTGATTTAAACTTTTCTCTGTAATAGAATAGAATGAAATTGCTCTTTGCCTCAGGATGGAAAATTTACAAATAGACACTGAGTTAAACGAGGCTAACGTTACAAACGAGGAACAAATTAACCATTGACCTGTTTCAAAGCACCATTATTTTATTCACCTTGTTTCAAACACATCTTATTCATTTGAAATATTGAGTGAGCTCTCATTTACTTGCAAATATATTTTTTTAAACAACGCATTGGTAGCAAGAGAATCTTGCAATCTATCAGTCACCCCTAACAGCTCCTACATAAGCGATAAGCAAATCACATCAGCCCTAGAGACCAAGTGAAACTCATCAGTTCCATAAAAAAACAAGTCACAGAAGGGTAACAACGAAATTAAAAGCTGTCATGACATAGCACAGATTCAGGGACTAAACTCAGGAGTGAATTATTGCCAGTTTTTACCAAAAAAAAAAAGAAAAAAGTGCTCACATCTAGGAAAATGCTTACCTACCTCTTCCTATGCTTACCAAAACACCCATCAAATTATTTTCCCTCTCCAAACTTGCAAAGTAAAACACTGATGTCATGAACGATCATACTCATCAAAACAAGATGCTATTTCTGGAGCTTGATAACAATTTGCATGTCAACACTTAATTATTTGATTACTGATCCTTATCCACAAGCATTACCAGCTGCTAGGGTTTTATCAATGCAGTTGGGAGGGCAGATTACACAAATAGAAGTTATGTCTCCAAAATTTGAAAGAGAAATCTCAATCAATGGGTTTGGAAATATTTGGATTCTTCCAAAGTAGTACAGTAAATTCATAACCAGCAAAAACATAAGAGTAATTAAAAGTCAGCAAGATGCAACATCTGTTCAGCTCCTTTTAAAGTAAAAGGTAAAGAATACAGTTCTATGTCTACAACTGTTTCAAAACAATTCTGATCTTGATTTTTGAGGATATGGAATTTGCAGAAAGAAAAGGGAGAGTGAAACCCATTTTTTTCTTGTGACTTCAGTGATTTTGGTAGAATCTTTACTTCAGGAAAATAGAGTAAAGGTTCCCCCAGACACCTCAGTGTCCTACCTATGAACAAACAAATGGTACCTGGAACCAGTGAAAGGTCTTCCCTTTTTCAAAGCCCCAGCTGCATTCTTGACAGAACAGAAGACAGGTAAACAATTTTCAATACTTTACTACTACAGGCTCCTGAAGATGAGTCAGTTCAAAATCTCATCTCATTCAGAGTCAAAAACTGAAGTACACACAATCATCTCTTTTTGGTCAGTGGTTCTACATCCAGGTGGAGACCAGTCATGAGTAGCATCCCCTACTCTGGACACACACACTGTCTTGGCACAGATACTCTTCAACATCTTCATCAAGGACAGAGTGAGATCGAGTGTACCCTCAGCAAGTTTGCAGACAACACCAAGCTGAGTGGTGCGGCTGACACAACAGGAGGAAGGGATGCTACCCAGAGGGGTCTGGGCAGGCTTGAAAAGTGGGCCTGCATGAACTTAATGAGGTTTTATTTATTTGAGGGAATGGCTCAGAGGAGATTAAGGTTGAATATTAGGAAATACTTCTTCCCCGAGACAGTGGTCAGGCACTGGAACCACTGACTGCCCAGGTGGAGTCACTGACCCTGGAGGTGTTCACAAAATGTTTTGATATACTGAGGGACATGATTCAGTAGGAAATATTGGTGATAGGTGGACAATTGCACTGGATGATCCTGGAAATCTTTTCCTACCTTGGTGATTCCATGATTCTAAGCAATCATTGTTGCCTGCAAAAATAGATGCTGATATTTCTTTAAGATTTCTATCTAGGAATAAAATGTATTCACAACATTTTAAAAACATTCTGAATAAGACAACCACAGAATCATAGAATAGCCTGGGTTGAAAAGGACCACAGTGATCATCTAGTTTCAATCCCCCTGCTACATTCAGGGTTGCCAACCACCAGACCAGGCTGCCCAGAGCCACATCCAGCCCGGCCTTGAATGCCTCCAGGGATGGGGCATCCACAGCCTCCTTGGACAACCTGTTCCAGTGTGTCACCACCCTCTGAGTGAAAAACTTCCACCTAATATCTAACCTAAACCTCCCCTGTCTCAGCTTAAGACCATTCCCCCTTGTCCTATCACTGTCCACCCTTATAAACAGCTGTTCCCCCTCCTGTTTATAAGCTCCCTTCAAGTTACTGAAGGCCACAATGAGGTCTCCCCAGAGCCTTCTCTTCTCCAAGCTAAACAAGCCCAGTTCCCTCAACCTTTCCTCATAGGAGAGGTGCTCCAGCCCTCTGATCATCTTAGTACCTTCCTCTGGACCTGCTCTTAGAGCTCCATATCCTTCCTGTGCTGCCCCAGGCCTGGACGCAGTGCTGCAGATGGGGCCTCACAAGAGCTGAGTAGAGGGGGACAATCACCTCCCTCTCCCTGCAGGCCATTCCTCTTCTAATGCAGCTCAGAACACAGTTGGTCTTCTGGGCTGCAAGTGCACACTGCTGGCTCATGTCCTGCTTCTCATCCACCACAATGATTTGTTTCTTGTTCAAATTCAAGGAAAAAAACAAGTTTAGTGAAGATGGCTTGCTAGGATTAGGGATTCACCAGCTTAGGGATTCACCACCAAACTAGGATTAGGCTTCATCACCAGCTTCAGCCTTTTCACCATGGAATTAGCTTATGTCTCACTGTCAAACTGTGTTACAGTATGCAACCCAACTGCTTTTCTCAGCTTCAGTATGTCTCCCTGAAATGAGACTTACATGATGACAAGTTCAATACAAATTTATTGGATTTTCTTTAGATTGCAGCATATGTAATACCACAATCTAGTGACTACAAACTCCTACTTAAAGTTAACAATATTTTAAAGATACAAACAAAAGAAGTAGAAAGTCCTCTGAAGAATAAGTTATGCTAAAATTTTAAAATCCTCACAGTATACTTCTGTTTCGTGTTACACCACTGATTCTAGCAGAAGCAAAGAAAACAGAGAAAAATGATTATTTGATAAGCTACACCAACAATGCCTGACACTGTACAGTTTTTCTACAAACAGAACTGTAAGCTCTCAACTCTCTTGCTGTACAAGTGAGAAGAGGTAAAACAGGATAATGGTGCCCTACAGAAATCTTACTTTCTTCTAGTTAAGAACGTTTTCCAACAGTTTGAATTGCTCAAGAGAGCACTTCTAACAGGAATTCAAATCAAGCAGAAAGTGCAAAAAATAAAAATAACAATTAAAAAAAAGAAAAAGAAAAAAAAAAAAAAAACTTCTGCAGGATAATACGGCTTATTACCTAGTTAAAGGATATCCCTTTCAACTGCTTGTAAGAAGAAGGGAACATAGAGAGTAGAATTGTTTCACATTTTGATGTCACTGAACGGAAATCCTGTTGCCTAGGAACAGTTCCCTAGTTATGCAAGAGGCACCCACGTAAAACATTACCTAAATTCTGCTATCTTCTCACGTTGAAAAGTGAGAAAAAACATCACTACTATGTAAGCAGCAAGCCATTCAGGCCATTTTCCCATTCCCTTTGTTCTAGAAATATCTTGGCTGTCTTCCTTCTCTCACAAGCCCACCATCACAACCCACTATTATTTCTGTATCTTATCCTACACATCTATGTAGTCACTTCTTAAGCTTCGTATCAAGCCACGTTACTTAACCAGCATGTGATTCCCAATGCCACTATTCATTCTGCCTTTGAGTTAAAAGAACCAGCAGTTTCCTGCACATGCACTGATCGCTGCACACAGGCAGGCTTTGAGTGTATCAGGATAAAGACAGCTAGCTCTCTGGGTCACAGCAACTCCATGAAAACTGTGAAGGAGTGGCTGCTGTGTCTCAGGTCACACAAGAACAGGGGCTAACCCAGCAGCTAGAATGTGAGCTCTACCAGTCAGGCTGCCTCACTTTTGTCTGAGATGTCACTCGCCCCACAATGAAAGTGCCAGTGGTATAACATGGGCTCCTCAGGAAAGAAAGGCCAGGAATGCAAAGAGAGGAGATGACCTGTAAAAGGAAAGGTTGAGAAAACAATAGAATTATAGAATAGATTCATTAAGGTTGGAAAAGACCACTAAGATCATCCAGTCCAACCGTCAACCCCTCAAAACCATGCCCACTAACCACATCCCTCAGTGCCACATCCACACACTTCCTGAACACCTCCAGGGACAGTGACTGCACCATCTCTCTGGTCATGTGCCACCTCTCAGTCTGTGCCAATACCTCACAACTCTTTCCAAGAAGAAATTTTTCCTAATATCCAACCTGAACCTCCCCTGGTGCAATTTAAGGCCATTCTCTCTTGTCCTATCACTGTTATGCAGAAGAAGAGGCCGACCCCCACCTCACCACAAACTCCTTTCAAGCAGTTGCAGAGAGCGATAAGGTCTTCCCTGGGCCTCCTCTGCTCCAGACTGAACAATCCCAGTTCCTTCAGCTGCTCTCCATAAGCCTTGTGCTCGAGACCCTTCCCAGCTCTGTTGCCCTTTTCTGGACACACTCCAGGACCTCAGTCTTTCCTGTAGTGAGGGGCCCAGAACTGAACACAGTACTTGAGGTGCGGCCTCACCAGAACTGAGTACAGAGGAACGATCCCCTCCCCGCTCCGGCCAGGATGCCGTTGGCCTTCTTGGCCAGCCGGGCACACTGCTGGCTCACGTTCAGCCAGCTGTCAGCTAACAACCCCAGATCCTGTTGCTCCAAAACTGCCTGGCCTAGAGCTGAGAAGGCTCGGGGTTATGTGCACGAATACATGAAGCCAAGTTCAAAGCAGACAGAAGCGGGCTCTTTTCAGCTGACTGAAAACCAGACGCCCGTAATAAGCGAAATAGCAGTCAACATCCCCGCTCCGCGCCGCCCCGTGTCGCGGCACTCCCCTCGGGCTGTCCTGTGAGCCCACGGCGGGCTGAGGCCTCGGGCAAGGCCGCGCTCGGAGCGCACTCTGCGGCCGCCCCAGCCCGGCAGAGCAGAGCAGGGCAGAGTAGAGCAGAGCAGAGCAGGGCAGGGCAGGAAGCCCTCGGTCCGGGAAGGCCGAGCCGCGCCGAGCAGCCCACCTGCGCCAGCAGCGCTTCCCGCTCCCGCCGCCGCCGCTCCTTGCGCGCCTCCAGGCTCCGCTCGCTCTCCCATCCGGACGCCATCGCTAAGTCCCGCGGAACGCGGCGGCTGCACAGCAACGCTGCCGTACCGAGAGGCAGCGGCTGTCGCGAACGGCGTCCCGGGCAACGGCGGGCGGGGCGGCCCGGGCCGGGCCCCGCCCAGCAACAGAGCGCCTTACCCGGGCCGAGCCGCCCGCGGTTCCTCGCGGCCCAGAGCGCTGGCGGCTTAGCCGTGCCGTTCGCGGCTGTGAGGGAGCGCCGAGGGCGACAGGCGGCTGTTCAGAGCACATTCCGCAGCCAACCGGGGTCGGGCTGTGGCCGCTGCCCTTTACAGGCACCCGTTGCCCCGCTGGCACAGCCGAGCCATCACGCGGCCGGTGCACATCCTGAGGACCCGGGTTCGGCGGCACGTGTGGGTCCTCAGTCCATCTAGAACCCAGCTCTGGTTTGCGGTCCCGCCACCGTTAGATTGTCCATCTTGAGATGGTTTCACCGACTCCATCGTGCAGCCATTTCCCCAACCTCATCACTCAGCTGTCCATCTCATGGCAGTTGCCCTAACTCTGTCATCCAGCCGTCTCACATCCCTGAACCTCACATCCCTGAACCTCCAGATGGGGGCTGGATGAACAGAATGTCCTCCAGTGTAAGAGCAGAGCAAGTTCGTGACCATCTCATCAGTCTGGTTCAAGTCTGTGGGGCCCAATGTCATGCATCCAAAGGTTCTGAAGAAACTGGCTGATATGGTTGCCAAGTCACTCTCCATTATATTTGCAAAGTTGTGTCTGTAAGGGGAAATCCCCAGGGACCAGAATATGGGAGACATCACTCCCATTAATAAGAAAGGGCAGAAGAAGGACCTGGGGGAACTACAGACTGGTGACCCTCACATCTGTTCCTGGAAAGATCATGCACAAGCGGGATAAGGAGGTGATCTGAGACAACCAGAATGGATTCTCTAAAGGTAGATAATGCCTGACAAATCTGGTAGCCTTTTATGATGGAGTGACCCCATTGGTGGAGAAAGGAAGGGCAACTGATGTCATCTACCTGGACTTGTACAAGGCCTTCGACACAGTCTTAAAGCACATCCTCATCTCTAAACTGGAGAGAGATGGTTTCAAAGGTTGGACTATTCAGTAGGTAATGAGTTGGTTGGATGTTTGCATCCAGAGGATTGTGCTCAGTGGCTCTACGACCAGGTCAATCATGAGTGGTATCCCCCAGGGGTCTGTCTTGGTATTGGTAGTCTTTGACATCTATATCAGTGACATAGACAGTTGGATCAAATGTATCCTCAGTGAATTTGCAGACAACACCAAGCTGAGTGGTTAGTTGACACAACAGGAGGAAGGGATACCATTCAGAGAGACCTGGACAGGCTTAGAAAATGGACCTACATGGACCTAATGAGGTTCAGCAAAGCCAAGTGTAGGATGTCACAACTGGACCAAGGTAATCACAGAGTTGTATACAGACTGGGAGAAGAACTCACTGAGAGCAGTGCTGCACAGAACTTGTGGGTACTGGCAGATGAAAAACTGGACATGAGCCAGCAGTGTGCACTTGCAGTTTGGAAGACCAGTATCCTGGGCAGCATCAAAGGAAGGGTGGTCAGCAGGGCAAAGGAGGTGATTTTCTCCCTTTATTCTGCCTTTGTAAGGCCACATCTAGAGTACTGTATCCAGGTCTGGGGCCTTCAGCTCATGAAAGATGTGAAGTTTTTGGAGAGGGTCTAGAGGAGGGCCACAAGGATGATCAGAGGGCTGGAGCACATCTCCTACAAACACAGGCTGAGGGAGTGGGGCTTGTTCAGCCTGGAGAAGGGAAGAGCCCTCTCTGTAGCATTCCAATACTAAGGAATTTATAAGCAGGAGGAAAATCAACTTTTTACAGGATACAATATTTACAGGAGTAAATATTGATAGGACAAGGGAGACTGGTTTTAAACTTAAAAAGGGAAAATTTAGATTAGATGTCAGAAGGAAATTTTTCACTGACAGGGTGGTGAGGTGCCGGAACAGGCTGCCCAGAGAAGCTCATTCCCTGGAGGTGTTCAAGGCCAGGTAGGATGGGGCCCTGGGCAACCTGACCTATTACCTGATTTAGTGCTTGTCAACCCTGTTCAAGCAGGGGGATTGGAACTAGGTGATCCTTGAGGTCCTTTATAACCCAAACCTTTCTATGATTCTATGATTCTGTGATTCTCTGACCCAACGTCTAGAAGACTTTTCACAGTCTGCCTAGTAAGAATCACAGCAAATAGCACATCATGGCATGCATAACTTAGTTAATACTTATGCCACTTGACACACAGGACCACAAACACAGAGTATGGTAAAGAAATACTGAACTGTAGACTGAATTCTTCCTGCTGAGCTGAAATAATCTTATGTCAGCCCTGGTCTACTCATCTGCACCGAGAGGAAACTGTGGCCTGATGCTCTTCCATGCTCCTGAGCTACACTCTGCACAAAGACCTTTAGCCTCTGAATCTGCCTTTTGCAGGTGATTCAGCACCTTTTTTAATTTGGGCTTAATTTTGGCTTCTATAACTGGCAGGTTGGCAGCTGATAGGGTGTACATGGAAGGAAATTAAAATATACATATTAAAAATTCAAAAATTTTAAAAGGCACTCACAAATTGGTGTTGACCAACAGTGTTTGATAGGACTGCTATATCATTCAAAACATAATTTATTTGGGATGAGAACGGAGCATTATTAATGTGTGTGACACCGAACACATTCAGAGTTGCCAAGTAATGACATTATTTAGGTGAAGGTCTGAGCAAAGTGTTCTGATAATTTGTTAGCTATTTGCATTGGACAATATGTTTCCAAAGTGATAACAGTAATTTAATCATCATATCCATGGTGGTATTAAATGTGGAAATCACATTTGCATCTTTTTGCTGCGTTTGATTTATTCTATGACAGTTAACAACATCTCAAGAAAAAAACTGTCATAGATCACCGCTAGGTAGGGAATGATAACTGATAGAGCTTCATAAGCAGTTTGGCAAAGCAGTGCAAGGACCCCCTTTGGGGAGCCACTTACAGAGGAAACAGATGGATACAAAAGATGTTCCAGCAGGGCTGAAAAATGCCATGCATGCTCAGTCCACAGCTATCTGCAGTGATGCACACTGGTTGAAAGCATCTGTTTGGCTCAGTAAGGAAAGCCTCTTCTCTGATCTTGATGTGCTCCTTTTGCTGACAAACTGGTTCGCGTTTACCTCTGGCTCCAGGCAGCCAGAAGAGCAGGTCAGGTGGGTGCTCCCTAATTCACTCCAGGCAGTCAGACAAATTTGTTTAATAGATTTATATTGAACTAGATGGTGAATTGATAGCCCGTGAGTTGATCTGACTGCTTTTGACTGAATCAGTTCAGGAGGTACTTGGAAGGGATACCTGCGCTGAAAGCCTGGGAGCTGACAGAAGCTGGTTTGCAACAGCTGTGGACGATTTTTTCCTTCAGCAGCAACAGTTAGAACAAGGAGTGTTTTCTACAGCAGGAAGATACAAAGAGAACTCCAAGCAGTGTCTGACCTTTTGCAGTATTTGATGCTATTCTTGTTATCTGTAATCCTCCACCTCATTAATAAGATAGTACTGTAAATTTTCATTTAAATCCAAGTTTCAAATTGTTCTATTTTAGAAGAGACAATCTGATACAAATGCACTCTGGAATCTCAAAAGCTGAAGGAACTGGTTTTTTTGAGAGCTGACTTTAATTCTGAGGTCAGACATTAGGAAAAGGTTGACATAATTTAATCTTATTTCATCTCCTTGTCTAAGAAAAGGATTTTTTCAGAGGAAGCGAGCAAAAAATGAAACTTTAGTATCATTTTGTTCAAGATATTACTGTGTCTGAATACTTTCATGTGCTCAAAAATCTTCAGTGAACCTTGAGAAACCTGATATACCACTTGTAATGGTCGGCAGGGCATCTCTGCTCGGTCACCTCATTCCCACTGCCAAAATTAACCACACTAGTAAAACAATAATGCTTCAGAGATACTGATCCTTGCTGAACTCCTACAGGGAGGCACTGACCTTGCAGAGTAAATTGTTATTTCCCATTTAATGGTGCATTTTATGCTTTCCCTCGGAGAAGCTGATGACTGTCCAGCCAACCTGTGTTATAAACCTTCACACTACAACCTTCACTACTTGCCTTCAGCTCTCTGATATTTTATTTTTATAAGGAAAAGGCTGGAAAAAATCCTCTCTCAGATTGATCCTCTACAGTTTTCTTGAAGCAAAAGACAGTGCTTCACTAGGGAAAAGAGGTTCTTTACTTTGAAAACATGAAACAATTTTTCTGCTGCAGTGAGGAAGCTGTAAGCACATAGGTAAGTCCAGCTTGTCACAGGAGACAGTTTCTCACTTCAGTTTTAGCAATACATTCTAAAATGTTCATACTAAAGAAGCACAACATCCAGTAGATTGCTGGGGAGGGGACTGAGAGGGTACACTCAAGTCAAAATGAAACCATCTGATTGCCATTAGTCTTCTGAGCAGTCATTTAGATTTGATTCTTAGGATGGGAAATTTCATTTTCTCATCTAAAAAATCCAAATAGAACCATTAAGAAAGTACAGAGAAAATGATACAATTATGGGAAAATGCATACTTCTTTCACATAAATTTCATGATGTTTCCTCAGCAGAAAACTGAAGTAACCGTGTCTAACCTCGGTGTCATAAAATGGTAGAACAGCCCGCCCAAAAATCAGTGCAGTAGCAATGCCCGGGTCATTAGCTGCCTGAATTGTGCAGTCAGGTCCTGAATTGACAGCTTTCTTCTGTCCATCAGAAAGAGTATTCCTGGCAGCAGCAAAAGAGCCCTGTGATGGCAAGAATCATGCCAGCCTGCCTTGGGAATCAGAGTTCAGCTCACCATGAAAATGAACAAGGAATCTGTGATGGACTGGAGAATGATTCACCCATTGTTCCATTTTCAATAGCAAACCCTGTGGGGTCTGCCCCCAAGCTGCTTATTCTGTTAATTTGCTCGGCTATGTTGAAAACAAGTGATCTCTTCAACTGCAGTTTAGCAGAGCAGGGACGTGAGGTTACATCTGTTTTCCCTTTCCCCACCTCAGCTCCACGACTGTAATAATGAGAATGGTTCATCTGGTAAATTCTCCAGTGACAGCGACTAATAAATGTTTTGTGAGGAAGCCGTAGAAGTTCAAATTGTACTGTTACACATGTGAAATGATAACTTGCGCAGTTCATTTCTTGTGGGAATTTTACACGCTGTTTTTATCTTTTGAGACTTTGAAAACAAAGGCTTTTATCAGTTGGCAAGCAGAAAGCAGTGATAACACCTGTTCTGGCCTTTCTTTATTGAGTCTGATAACAGATCTTTTCAAAAATTGTTTCTCTGGGGGAAATGGAAAGATCTTTTCTAAGCCTGCTCATATGGAAGAGATCCAACAGTGCACACGACAGGGAGCTTCAAGCCAGCTGCTTCCAGAGTGACACAGACAGAAATACTGACTCAGATCACCTGGTTGGAGCAGAAATTAACACCTTGGGGCTTTAGGGTATCAGTCCAAATGCATCAGATCAATGCAACAGTAACACAGTCTTGTGCAAAGCTTCAGTGCAATGCACCGGCCTGATTTATTCAGTTTTTAAAGTGAGATTAAAGTATATCTTTGCTTTCTGAAGCCAGGCCACTTATATAAACCAGTCCGTCGCCTAATCCGACAGGCAGCTGTGTCAGCCCTTTAGTTACAAGAGCAGAGATACCTAACCTGGTATTACAGATAGTGTACTATGAAACCACAGCCTTTGGCTGCTCCTGCTGTCTTCCATCAGCAGCCATCTCCCAAAGACCTGAAGGCTGCCTGTCCTCCTCTCCCGCTCATTTCAATGCGCGCTCGTGTGGGCAGCACCCAGCAAAGTGAAGGGAGTCACTGCGGCGTTCCCAGCTGTTCTCAGGTAGTGCAGTGTCATAGGAGGGTGTTCTCCTTCCATTGCAATGGAGAATCAAATAATGGATGGGTGTAGGAGCCTGTCCTTGTCTAATGAGGTGGCGAACTCTCACTGAAAAAAGCGCTCACACCATTGAGGTCTTGCTCCATGGGAAGGGCTCCAAGCACTACAGAGCCGTAAGGATACCTGTGAATAGAATTAGACTGCCACAGGGTGTCCATAATTGTCTCTTTTGGCAGCAGCTTGAACAATTTGCTTCTCTCCAATTTTCACCCCACAATTCATGAAATTGATTTTCATTCTTCTTTATTTTACAGAGGGAAGGATAAGAGGGAAGGGTAGTTTCATATCCAACCCTCATCTCAGCCTTTGACCCAGAAATAGCTGTAAATACTAATTCCTTCCAACTCAAAGAACATGGATAAGCCAAATCTTCATCAGCATTGCTTCACTACAAGGAATCCGTGTGAATATGTTTCACTGTACATCACCTTCTAGTTTTCATCCTTGGCACATACAGCCTGAGACTCAAGTGAAAAATAAACAAGCATGCTTTTTTTGCTATCTTCTTCATAGCATTGCTTCAGAAAGATAAGATAGAGATCTTTTATAGAAATAATTTCAATCTTATGTCCTGGTATGTGCCTCCCATACATTGACACAAGAACTACTCATGGAAGGAAAGGCTCTGCTTTAATGAGTGCTGTGGTAAATCACTGCTTTTGCTGAACATGTTTGCAATGAACAATAAGGTGATATGAGCTATAGATACCTCGGTGTGCAGCCCATCTCTGTTCATCGAATTTTCATCGAATACGGGCAATGTGATGCTCTGATTCCCTTAGAAATTTTGTTTCTTTGTTGCAGACTGAAGTTAATCTAGATGAGAAGGAGACTGTGTTACTTTGTGAGGAATCAGAGGGGAAAACGCTGCACTAGCTATCCCCTGGTCTGCATAGCTTAGAAACCAGGAGGAGTCCAGGATAGGACTCCTGCACTCCCATCGGACTGTAGGTACTACCAGCAGTGCTGCCTGCACTTTAGCCAGGAAATAGTGACCGTTCCCTTCCTGCCAGCAACCTCCCGTGGTGATCCGGCTTTCTCTGGCATCCACCTTAGAGGTTTGCCATTGGCACTGCCTTTAGGCCCACAGTAGTAGAAGCTGCAGGTGACAGTCCCCTCTCACCAAGTGCCACTGCAATTCTTGAACCAAAATACCTCCCAGAACCAGATGTTTTTTAATGTATCCCCTACAATGCTGGTTTCATATCCCAGTAACACAGAGACAGAGCTTTGGTACTGGAGGACAGCCTTACTCATTTTGTTTTGATTAAAGAAGTTATTGAACTGCTCAAAGAGCTCAAAAATAATCCTTAGAGCTCTGAATGTGAATGCCAGTATCCAATGTCTCCACAGTAATTTAACTCCACAGCAATTTGAGAGGACATGATCTGAAGGAGGACCAGGAACCAAATTATAGGGCCAGATGAAATATATCCTCTCATTCTGCTGCCCTGGTGAGAGGTGATGATGAACTCTAAATGAAAGATCCTCTGATTATGCTTCCTTAGAATATGGACTGTAGGGTGAGGTGAGAGCTGAAGTGAGCACACAGCAGAAATCATTAGAATAACTATAGTAATAATAATTTAAAAAAAGATAGGAAGCATTCCTCAGAGAAACCACACTTATTGAAGGGCATAAACCTTCAAGAAAAGGATCACGATACAAACAGCTATCGTCTGGTTCTTACAGCAAATTAAAAACAGCATCAGGCTGTTATCAGACAATATTTACTAAAGGGCTTTGTGTCAAAACTACACAACCTGACATTCCTAAAAGGGTTCTATTTTTCAGGAAGCAAAAGTTATTGTCTGAAGATTCATGTAGACTTACAGCTTCAGCATTAAATTCTAAGATCAGTTCCTTTAAGCTCTGTGGACATTTTTGGTCATGCCTCCTGTATGGATACTTTATACAGGGGGAGTTCAAGCACACATCCAGCAATTGATCAGCCCAACTTCAAGGCTTGTGAGCAACCCAGAGGAGTGCAGAGCTGATGACGAGGTGGCCTTTTCATTGAAGCTCAAGAATTCCAGAATGTCCGATTTCCTTTTGAAAGCCACTGCTTGATTAAAACAAAGCCATAAAATTAGGTGGTTAGTAGAGAACATACATGTACATATGAAAAAGACTGCATCGAGTCCTACAGTGAGGAGTAAATAATCTCAGAAGCCTATCTGAATGCAAAATATGTGAGTTTTCAAGGGACTGAGATGTGGCATTAGTTGCTTTGTGAGTCAAAGGATTGTTTTTGTTCTGGTATATTAAGAAATCTGATGCAGGCGAGTTTGGAGGCGAGAGAAAAAGCATAAACATTAATCAAGGTGAAAAGACGGACAGCGCACACGGACATGTTCTCCTCAGACAAGGATGCACATAGGATTGATTTGGAAAGGAAAGGGAAAACTGCAGAGTTGTGTTGCTAGATTTAGAGAACAAAAAAGTGTATCAAGCCTATGTACCATGAAAACCACTTTGAGCAACTGAGCAAGAGGCAAGGGGGAAAAAAGGAATGAACAAACTGTTCTCACCCTTGCCTTGTTTAAGTGAAAGAGCACAGCAGTGTGAAAAGCTAGGGAGTTTTGAAAATGGAAACCTGGGGATGGGATTTGCCTTTCAATAGCAGCAGTACAGCAGTTGCTGTAATTATCCTGAGAGATTGTCAGACTGCAGCCTGAATGATTGCTGCAGAGAGCAGCAGCATACTGTAAAAGACTGCCTCCCTGAGATGAATGCTTTAGCAGTTCTTTAGTTGAAAGTTTATATTTTGAACTCATCCAAGGATATGAAAAGCCTGACATTAAGGAGTGATGTGTGTTTGAGCAGTGGAGTGTGATGAGAAATGTACTTCTCCATCTTCTGCTTTGCAGAAGGCATCAAAGATGAGCTAGCAGAGGAGACAGAATTGTTCAGCAGCAGACTATTTTCAGCATTAATTTCTAAATTCTGTCTAGGACTTGGAGTTTTTATTTTATTTTTTATCTATGTTCTAAGCAAGACATCCTGTGAAGAAGCCCAGAATCATTTATTAAAATACGCATTTTGCTCTAATTTATTCTGCCTTACACTTCTGTCCAGTAGTTTTTCTTTTAATTTACAGAGTTAAGAATGAATGTCATGTGATATTGTTGATTGCTGTGATAGAATATTGATATTCTTCTCATTTTTTTAGATATAGAGTAATAGTTCTACAGTAAAGATTAGCTTGCCAACTGTTAAGACTGATAATACAGAGTATTTCCGCATTTGAAGGAGACATTTATTTACTGATATTGCCATGACACATCTCTCTATCTTATTTGCTTGTGACTAGAATTTTTTTTGCCTTTGTTTCTGCAAAATCATAAGAACTATGACTGCTGTCACTGGGCTTGCAGTTTTGTAATGGTAAAGCATAGACATAGCCAAGGAGGGGTAAACAGATTTCATATCGTAACAGGTTCATGGATAACCAACTGCGCGTGCCTGATCCAGTCGTTATTTCTCAGGTGCATTTCTGTGGAGCAGTTGATAGGGAGGGGCTGCCTATGATGAGTTCTGGATGCACTCGGGCTGACAAACAGCTCCACTCTTCTGACGTTGTGTCGGAGCAGCAGGTGCAGCCCTGCTGGCTGCAGCAGAGCCTGACCCAGAGCTCACTGAACGGAGGGTGGCAACACTCCTCCTGCTCCCAGGGCGCTTTAAGTCCTAAAATAAAAAGCATTGAGCATTTCATTTACTGGAAGTGAAGGGGAAGGAGAGGCAGACGAGACAAGAAACCCATCCATCTTGTCTCTAGCTTCCTCTGAGCTACCCTGAGTTCCTGAAAGCCAAAGCTGCAGTTTGACAGCAAAAAAAGACTCATTTAAGACAATAATTCACACAGTGCCAGGAAAAATCACAGGTTAGATTAAATTTAAACAAAGCTACCTTTAAAATAGTTTGAAATCATTGCATTTTCTAATAATTGTACGGTATCTAAACACAACTATTTGCTTAGAGTCATGGAATATCCCAAGTTGAAAGGAGCTCACAATGATCATCAAGTCCAACCACTGGCTTTACACAGCACCACCCAAAACTCAAACCCAATGTCTGAGAGCTCTGTTCAAACAGTCCCAGCTCCAGCACTCAGGGCCATGCCCACAGCCCTGTTCCATGCCCACTGCCCTGTTCCATGCCCA